>NC_056625.2:59794778-60094778 GCF_002870075.4 Lactuca sativa | reverse complement strand
CCGTCTACCTTTATCCCCCACCCCTCTCAATCTAGAAACCCAAACTAGACAATTAAGGCACCAATACACATCCCTCTCCGGCGAACTTCACCACCATTGTCCCTGTCTCTATCTTCATCAAGAAACCCTAAAACATATTGGTAGATTCGATGAAAGTCGTATCTAAAAGGTGGGATTTGTGCATTTTGGGCATTTAATTGTATCGTGGTGGCTAAAAAGAAGGTAAAATAAAAAATTATGCTTTAAAAGTATTAACTTTCTCTTTATTTCCGCATTTTGATGTTATATAATTCATTTCCTCCAAAATGGGGATGAACTTTGACTTGTCGATTTTATTCCCTCTTTTTATATATTTACACATTTCTAGTTTATTTTTATCTAATAATATTATAATTTAAATGTAATATTTAATACTTATAACATTCTGTTATATATTAAATTATATTAATTAATTATAAATATAAAATTTGTTTTTTGTTTATCAAATTCATATTAAAATTTAAATACATATTGAAATTTTAAAACACGATAACGTATTTTAGATAAGCTTATAATTAAGTGTTATAAATATAATCTTACTTATTTAATATTATTGTAATAAAAAAAATATGAATTATATATTTGTTAAAACCAAATTAATAGAAAATGTGTGTTTGACAATTTATATAAGTTAGCATAATGAAATATACTTTTTGGGGGTAAAAATTGGATAAAAAATGAAGTAGGGTTGGAAATGAAACACTATTTACCTTATTTTTTTTCTTTATTTTTGGGAGAACAAATTAAAATAGATTGGAGATGGTCTTTTGTGTGTGAAGGTTTGCAACTGATGTTGCAATAATGATGCTTGGAACTCATGAAATGATCAGACTTGATATTTGAGAAGGTTGAGAGTCAAGATTATTATTCATTTGATGGAAGATTATTGATAAAACTTCATGTGGTTGTAATTGTATTTTGGTTTTTGTTTATTTGGAATTTTGGTGAGATTGATACTTGTAATGTAAATACCATTTGAACTTTATCGTGTTCTATTCTATTTTAATTATACATGTCTTTAACTTTATGGTCTAAAAGTTTCATTAAAAATCAGGTTAGGTTTTATTTATGTAATGAACGTATTTGTTTTTGATATAAAAAACCGAGTAGTATATTTTTCATCCATGTGTATGTAACAAACAAGCAATGATTTTTTCAATTTTTATTTTTTAAGCAAATAATATTTGCTCCATTGAAATAAGTTATAGGCGTGCAATCCCTCCGGATGTTTTCAAGTCTAGATCTTTGATTCTTTATGATTTTTTAAATCTAGATTTCTTTTTAAATATTTTGTTGGATTATTTGTTTTCTTTTAGCAGAGATGATTCTAAACTTCAAAGAAACTTCAAAGTAAATTTGAATATGTTTGTTAACATATAAACTAAAAAAACTTCTTAGATAAATATTTAAAGTAATTCAAAAATTTTGTATTAATTTTTTATCTCATTTATCGAGAGAATAACTGGATAAAAAATATATTTTTATTATAAATGATAAAACATTTAAAAAGCGTGGTCCCTTAAAGCAATGCGAACTTTTTATGATTTGTTATTATATATTATTTTTAATTATTATATATATATATATATATATATATATATATATATATATATATATATATATATATATATATATATATATATATATATATATATATATATATATATATATATATATTAAAGACAAAATTAAAAAAACGGTCCCTATGGTTTGCCAAAAGTCACAAAGTCGGTCCCTACTAATTTTTTTTGACGAACATGGTCTCTGTGGTTTCCAAAACTTTCATCAATGACCCTTTTTGTTGACGCCGTTACTGTTCATCCGTTAGTGTAAGGGTATTTTGGTCTTTTCAAGTAGCAGAGAATGAGTTTGTGACTATGGGTAAACCATAGGGACCATTTATGTATTTTTTTTTCTATATTTTATGTTTATGAGTTTGTGACTTTTCCACCCATTTACTTTTTAAAATATCACTTTGAACTTTGAAAAATGTTACTTTCACCCCTCTATTTTCTAAATTTTCATGTTTAAGCCCGTATTATATATAATTTGTTTTTTATTAATAACTTTTGTTCGCTAACCTAAAAAAACTATTTTTACGTGTTTATTTTCATATATTTGTCGGTATAATTTAAGGTGATCAATGTTTCGACTATAATTTAGAACTTTGTTTCGTTATTTTTTTTAAAGTTACATGGTTTTTTTTTATAAAATTGTCGCTTTAAATTCGAGCTTATTTTTAGACGTAGTTTTTTTTTTTTTTTTTTTTTTTTTTTTTTTTTTTTTTTTTTTAACTTTATGTACGTTTCCTACGTATGAAACGGGTTATATATAATAACTTTCGTTTGTTAATTTTAAAAAATATATTATATTCGATATTGTCTATGTTTTGATGTATTTTTTATACATTTTGTGCTTAATTTTATATACATTCCTACGTATCATTCGGGTCATATATAATAACTTTCGTTTGTTAGCTTAAAAAAATGTAGTATATTTGAATTTGTCTATGTTTCGACCTAACTTTTGTTTCATGTTTTTTACGTATCAATATAGATTCGAGTTCGTCTATATTTCGACTTAATTTTTTTATGTTTCGTGCTTATTTTTATGTACGTGTTTTTTTCATTCATGTTTTTTACGTCGAAATGCAACTTTTATGACTATAATCACCAAAATTCAACTTACAAAATTCAAGCTTATAATTACGCTTTTATCTATTATATGTGAACAAACTTATACGTACAAACATACATAAAATAAGCAACAAAACATTTTGTGAAACATATTTTTTTAACGCTTTTGTGTTTTATTTTCTGTACGTTTCCTACGTATGACTAGGGTCACATATTATATATTTTTTATTATTTAAACTTTCGTTCGTTAACTTAAAAAATCTTACTTATTTTTATGTACGTGCTGATATAAATTTGAGTTTTTCTCTTTCTTTATTTTTTATGTTTTAATTTATTTTTTTTGTACGTTTTGGTGCTTATTTTATGTATGTTCCTACGTATAAGTTTGTTCACATATAATAGATAAAAGCGTAATTATAAGCTTGAATTTTGTAAGTTGAATTTTGGTGATTATAGTCATAAAAGTTGCATTTCGACGTAAAAAAAACATGTACATAAAAATAAGCACGAAACATAAAAAAAAAATTACGTCGAAATATAGACGAACTCGAATCTATATTGATACGTAAAAAAATGAAACAAAAGTTAGGTCGAAATATAGACAAACTCGAATATACTATATTTTTTTAGCTAACAAACGAAAGTTATTATATATGACCTGAATGATACGTAAGAATGTATAAAATTAAGCACAAAATGTATAAAAAATACATCAAAACATAGACAATCTCGAATATAATATATTTTTTAAAATTAACAAACGAAAGTTATTATATATGACCCGTCTCATACGTAGGAAACGTACATAAAGTTAAAAAAAAAATAAAAAACTACGTCGAGAAATAAGCTCGAATTTAAACCGACAATTTTATAAAAAAAAACCATGTAACTTTAAAAAAAATAACGAAAGAAAGTTCTAAATTATAGTCGAAACGTTGATCACCTTGAATTATACCGACAAATATACAAAAATAAACACGTAAAAATAGTTTTTTTTAGGTTAGCGAACAAAAGTTATTAATAAAAAACAAATTATATATAATACGGGGTTAAACACGAAAATTTAGAAAATAAAGGGGTGAAAGTAACATTTTTCAAAGTTCAAAGTGATATTTTAAAAAGTAAATGTGTGGAAAAGTCACAAACTCATAAACATAAAATATAAAAAAAAAAAGTACATAAATGGTCCCTATGGTTTACCCATAGTCACAAACTCAGTCCCTGCTACTTGAAAAGACCAAAATACCCTTACACTAACGGATGAACAGTAACGACGTCAGCAAAAAGGGCCATTGATGCATGTTTTGGAAACCACAGGGACCATGTTCGTCAAAAAAAATTAACAGGGACTGACTTTGTGACTTTTGGCAAACCATAGGGACCATTTTTGTAATTTTGTCTATATTAAAGTTTTGAAAGATTTTAAGAGTGAAGTGGCGCTTTTTTTTTGTCAATTTTGGTCCTCCAACTTATGTTGGTTTTAAAAAGCTACATTGACCATTCACCTTTATGTTTTTGTTCACAAACAACCCTTTCACTTTTATTTGAATTTTTCATAACTCTCGCCTTTTATTACATATTATTAGTATTTAGTCTTTTGGCAGAAATGGTCCCTAATTATTATTATTATTATTATTATTATTATTATTATTATTATTATTATTATTATTATTATTAGACAAAATTACATGATTGGACCATGTGGTTTACCAGATTTAACACATTGAGGATAACGATGGAAACCGTAATCATTCTTTTACTCATAATTCGATTTTTTTTATTAATTTATATTTCTCTTTTTGGTTTTAAATTAATGTTTTATTTATTAGAAAATACTCACCCAATTAGGCCTGTCGAAAAAACCTGAAACCCGTTCTACCCACCCGACCCGTTCCGAATTCGGGTAGAATGGGTCGGGTAGAACGGATAATGGGTATGAACATTCGGGTAATAGGTTAACTCAATAATAATATAGGTCGGGTTTTAGGTATGAATATTTATTTTCGGGTGTACCCGAATACCCGAATTCGTTTTTTTAAATAATACCAAATATATAATGCAATCACGTACGCACACTTCAAATAAAACAAAACCCTTGGTTTCCTTCTTATGAACGACAGTCGACGCAAACTTGCAAAGGGAACACGAAGCTGAAGCTGAAGTCTTGAACCGTCATCACAATTCTCAGTTTCTCACTATCATACGGAATGGAATTAAAAAAGTACATAACATATTATAATGATTTGTATTGTTATTATATATATACTTGTTAATTGTATGAAGTATTTTCCTACCCAATTCTTTATTAAACCAACCAACATGTAAAAATAAATAAATAAAGAAAAAAAATATCAATAAGTGTCATTTAAGAAATTTTCGGGTATACCCGATAATTACCCGACCCGACCTCAAACCCGAATACCCGAAACCCGAAAACCCGAATTACAATATAGGTCAGGTATCGGGTATTATTTTCTAAAGGAAATATCCGTTCTACCCGACCCGTTCTACCAAAAACCCAAAAATTTTATCCGTTCGACACCCCTACTCCCAATACCATAAAGTCACCCACCATCTGCCATCACCACCACCACCATCATCGCCAAAATTACATAAATTGTCCATATGGTTTACCCATTGTCACAAATTCAGTCCCTACTACCTAAAAAAAACCAAATTACCCTCACATTAACGGACAAAAAACAACGGTCTATATTTTCCGGCCGCAGCCATATATGACAATAAAGTTCAATTTGTGAGACCATTTCTTTATTTTCCTCATTTATTGCAAGAAATAATGATTTAGATTTCTTTACTTATGTAATTAGATGACATTGTTTATCTTTGTTTACTAGATTCTCTCAATGCAATTTAACATGCTATTTTACTTTACAAAGCAATACTTTCCGACCCAGACAACGCCGATGAATCTTTTCTAGTTAAACATTAAAATTTTGAATATAACGTAATACCCATGTAATTAAGTTAAAGTTTTGAATATTTTTTATTTTTCTAATATTTAGTTATTGTATAAAATCTTATAGATGACAAATATTACTTATTACAATTACAATCAGTTTACATAATAAAGTTCAATACAAACCATAACAAATGTATTAATATTTGGAGTAAATGTTAATATATTTATTAATTTATTTTTATTTTTTGAACTGACAAATATAATATACTTTAAAGCTAACATCTAATTTTCCTTATGTCTAAAATAGGACTTAGGACTTGAACCCTCGACCTCAAAGAGAAAAGATATCACCTGATATCGTTGGACTAGAAGCTTTTTGGTATATTATAATAAAATTAAAATAATAGATATTATTTTTAATCAGTTTCGAGAAACATATATCGGAATTTGTTATTTAGAAGTAATTAGATGTTAAGATCTTTTTTTTTAAACGACAAATTTAATATATTCCTTAAATTCAGTGATATCTACAACGGGACTTGAACCCTCAACCTAAAGGAGGGAGGGCAACACCGAATACCACTGAGCTAAAAGCCCTTTGGTAAAATAAGCATTTATATTAATCCCAAAAACTTATTCAAGCATGCAAAAAATAATTGTATTCTCACTAAGAATTCATAATTTTCAGATAGAAAAAATATATTTTTAACCTAAAACCACAATATATTTTTATCTTTATTCTAAAACAATAAAATATTTCTATATTTAACCCAAAATAGCCACATACTTTCGTTTGTAACCCATATTAACATACCTTTTTATTCTTAATATAAAATTTTAATGCAATTTTGTTTTTTATTTGAAATTAGCAATATACTTTATTTTTATCCCAACACAACATGTAGAAAGAAAACAAATCGCCTAAAGAAACTAATTAGAAACATACTTTTATTTTTAGTTGTCACACCCCGAAAATCAAAGGCGGAAACATTTCCGGGGTTGACTCCAAGTTGTGTATCAAATCCAATGTACATAGTAACCACAGTAAACAACCATTACATTACATATATATGAAAGTTTACATTTGGTTCAAAAGTAAATTGTACAAAAGTTATACATATATCATATGAACAAAACGAGACGAGTCTTCCACGCACTCCGTCTTTCACCAAAAGAGATCACCGCGTACCTGTCTAATGTGGACCTGAGAATACAAGCAGTTTAAAAATCAGCATAAAGCTGGTGAGTTCATAAGCGGTTTTGTTTTATGAAAATGTATCGATTTCCTTTAGTTTTCCGAAAATGTTTAGTATCCAAGAAAATCCCATATTTTCTTATGTTTATTAGTTTAGTTATCTTTCGTTACAGATCAGTTACGCGTTATATGTTAACCCCAGGAAAATCACATATTTTCCAAAATGTAAGATTGATTGAATAACACAAAGTATAGTTTAATACACAAACTATATATTGAAAATCATGGGATTACTATCCCGAATTAGATATGAAGTACTTTAATATACATGAATTGTAGATAAAATGTAGTTTGAAATCCTTGGGACTATCATCCCGAACTAGTTACAAGATAGTTTGATATACTTGAAATTATAGATTGAAAACCATGGGAATACTATCCCGAACTAGATATAAGATTGTTTGATAAAACCATGGGATCACTATCCCGAACTAGATATAAGATAGATAGATAAAGTCATGGGATTATTATCCCGTACTAGATATAGTTTCAAAACCATGGGATTACCATCCCGTACAAGATATAGATTGAAAACATGGGACTATCATCCCGTACTAGATACAAGATAGTTTGATAAAACCATGGTATCACTATCCCGAACTAGATATAGATTCTAAAACCAAAGCTGTGAATAAACTTATATTAATACATATTGTGAGTCGGGTAACCATGCTGATACGACAACGAGACCTCCTTGACGTTTGTCAGACGTCAGACGATATCCATAATTTGTCACCCCAGGCGTGCCCGCTTAACTGTAGCTAGCAGTTAAGGTGTGGGATTGTCAGTCCCGAATAGATCTATTCACAAATTCCTCGCTCTCCCTCCAGGAGACTCTGGTTACACTTCCGGGGAGGATTTATTGATCATCCATAAAGGGTAGTGACTACTCACAAACTAGTACTAAACTATTCACAGGATTCTCATACGATATCAAACATACCAAGATTATGAAACATAATACAGTGAAAATAGATATATACTATGAAATTATCTGGCAATACATTCAAATGATACGGAGATAAACTGAATCAGACATAGTTTATCTAATAACTTTATACAGATATCAGTACATGATATAAAGAGAAATATAGAACCCCAAATTATTCCCATAATAATTTGATTAGTTTGGTTATTTTCTTAACTAAAATCCATTTAGTTGTAATTGATAAATCATTCCTTATGCTCAGCATAATACATAAGGAGCAAAAGTGTTTATAAATTTGCCAGATATTATTTGAAACATATCAATGTTATGATTTGAAAACAGTTATAGTTTGCTTGTATTCCCCCCTGAAAACATTGAAAAACACGGAAAAGGGCGTAGGGGTATGAACTCACCGGACGAGAAATGTGACGATTCGGATGGTAAGTGTTGGTCCGGGGCTTGCAAACACACGAGGTTCCTAAGTATAATGTAAAGATACACATTTGTATCTAATTAGGACTTAGATTGATTATTTGATAGGGACAAATTCTTCTAGTCGCGAAAACACCCCGATACAAGTGTTTGGAGGGACCCGGGTGACATTTGGGGACACATATAGCTAGGATATTGAATTGAGACTCCAAAAGAACACTCCTTAGGGAGTTTACGGCCCTAATGACCCCCTCCCCATGAGTTTACGGCCGTAAACTCATGGTGGGGTGATTTATGGCATAATTTGGCTTGAAACACTTAGGGATAAATGTTAGACTTTGTTTTAAGGACTTGGAATAATTTTTAAACACCAAATAGACACATTTAAGGGAGTTTATGGCCTAGCATAGGACTCATGGCCGTAAACTCCTATATACCCATGAAAAATTGTGTAAATGATTCCAAACAAATCACATGTGATTGCTAAAATTGTTCCAAGGCCTTACATAAATTTTTAGGCATGAAATGACATGTTTTTAGGAGTTTACGGCCATGGAGCACCTTCTATGGCCGTAAACTGTCAAATGAAGAGTTTTTATGTTTTCAAAGTCCTTAAACTATTTTTGGTTGGTCCTATGATTTATTCCAAGGATTTTGGTGGTGTAGGATGGCTTTCTAACACTTTGAAATTGATTTTACACCATGTTTTAAGGAGTTCATGGCCCAAGCACATGCCTTGGCCGTAAACTCACATAAGTCCCCCAAAAATTATGTTTAAAGTGTTCCAAGGCTAAAGCAATTATTCTAGAAGTCATATACATGTCTTGTTGTGGTTTAGGAAGTGTTTAAGGGCTTAAAAACCCTGTTATTATGAGTTTACGGCCTAAACACCATCCTTGGCCGTAAACTCATATAAAAGTCTCCAAATTTTAGTTTAAGGCATTCTAGGTCCATTCCATAAAGCCATCTAGCCATATCTAAGGTCCAATTGTGTTTAGGAAGGGTTTTTGTGCTCCAAAACCCATTTCATATGAGTTCACAGCCTAGGACTATTCCAGGGCCGTAAACTCATGAATGTGGTTCTATTCCATGTTTTGAACTCAAATTTGAAGGCTAAGGAGGTTACATATCAAGTTAGGGAAGGTACCTCAAAGATTTGGAGCCTAAAATTAATGATTTGGACCCTTAAACTTGGATTTTAGGAGAGAGGTTAGAGAGAGAGAGTAGAGAGAGGAAGAAAAAGCTTCAAATGAATGTTTAAACACGTTTATATAGTTCCCAAAACTTAGACATGGTGGAATTCTACCCGATACCGGCCTTAAACGAGGCTTTAGGTCGCACCCGATTAAGTTTCCGTCACCCGGCGGGGACGTTTCTAAAACTTATGAAATAAATATTTTGGGCTAATTTCATGAGTTCCTAAGGGGTTTGGACACTCATTAGCATCAATTAAACGTATAAGTTTAATTAACTATACCCAAAAACGACATCGGAACGTTTCGATATACGGCAAGTTATACAGGTAGAACGGGTTTTCGGCAATGGAAAACTTCGGGTTGTTACATTATCCCCCTGTTAGAGGGAATTTCGTCCCGAAATTCAAAGAATAAGATACAGATCATGACTTTGGAATGAGACACGAATGGATTTGTTGCCTCGGATCTTCACTTTCTCAAGTGGAATCAGGTCTCTACTGGGCGTTCTAGCGAATTCTCACTATCGAGACGTGTCTTTGTTTCGTACTTTGACTCTCTCTCAATTTACGATATTAATCTGTTCTCTCATGGAAGTTACAACCTTGGACGACTTCGGTTTCCTCAAGGAATCACTAGGGTTTCGTTGGGTAGATGTTTCTAAGGATTCGAGACATGATGTACTGGATAGATGTTACCAAGCTCTAAAGGCATCCGAAATGTGAAGATTGCAGAATCGATTTCTACAAAGATCTCGAAGGGTCTGATGTGAGACTAAACTAGACGTTCAAAAGAAACTCCCGGGAATCGTTCGGGATAGACATTTAGAGGAAAGAGCTGCTAACTTCCCGTTTCTCAATAATCACAGAAACGAGGGATGCGTGGTAATTCATATCGGGAAAAACTTTTGAGTTCTAAGGCATGGAATGATACGAAAGTTTGATGCTGAAAATCACGAGAACCGGGTCGAGGAAAAGATCTAGACGAGCGACCCTTTCGAAACCAAGGATAACAACATGAATGAAACTCGGTCATTTCATGTTAAACATAGCATCAAAGTATTTTTGTAGAAAGTTTCCCCCTTTTTAAATCAAATGGAACAGAATAGTCCTCCGGACTGAGGATTCAATCTATAGGTACAAAGTTAGTGTTCTCTATCTCACCGGTTAGTCATCTTGACGGTACACATTTCGATTACATACGAAGGATTGAGTTTAAAAAATGTTCGAATAGATAGATAACCGATTTCCTTTTTTGTACTAAAATCGAAAAGACTTGCAGGTATAAGAATTATCAAAGAGAAGTATACCTGCGTCGACAGAGGGATCAGTGGTCGTAGCTGCCTTGGGGCAATTCCTTTTGAAGTGCCCAGCTTCACCACAATTGTAACAGGCCGGACTAATTCCCGCTCCGGATGATTGGTTCGTTGATTTGGCTGGTTTTCTGCAGGTTCGAGCAAGGTGGCCCTTATTGCCATAGTTGTCGTAGATCCTTTCGCGACATGGACCAAGAATGCGGTGGTGGTAGCTACACTTACCACACCAAGGAAGGGTACCAGTGTATCCACTGGTAGGAGTTTGGGTTGTGGAACCGACAGCTGAAACAGTAACAGGGGCAGTAGCAGCATGGACTGCTACTGTTTGCTGTTTCTTAGAAGACCCTTGTGTACTCGGGGCCTTCTGCTTGTTCCAGGATTTCTTTTTGCTTCCGCCTCCACTGGTGACTGGCTCGGGGGTGGTAGCTTCCTCATCAGAGTTTTCTTCGTGATCGATCAAGATTTTCGCAAGACATTTAGCACTATCATATGTGTCTGGCTTCGCAGCCAAGACATTCCCCTTTGTTGGCTGGGTCAACCCCCAGATGAACCTCTCAATCTTTTTACTCTCCGGGGTAACCATTCCCGGACAGAGTAACGCCAGATCATCGAATCTTGAAGTATAAGCAACTATGTCGGAACCCTTCATCTTTAGGTTCTAGAGTTTGTGTTCTAGCTTCTGAATTTCGCCCCGAGGGCAATACTCTGCGAGAAGAAGCTCCTTCATAGCTTCCCAACCCATAACATTTGCTACAGGTAGAGTTAAGGATTTGACTCGGCCGTTCCACCAAGTCAGAGCTTTGTCAAGGAAAGTACAGGCGGCGAATTTTACTTTGTCAGACTCCGAACAGGCGCATATTTCAAAGATTGATTCGATTTTCTCGAACCATCGGGTGAGGGAAATGACACCTCTAGTGTCATCAAAGGATGTGGGCTTCGCGTTCATGAAGTCCTTATAGGAACCCCCTTTTTGGTGTCCCTGACTATCTTCTGGGTTTTGGGGTTGGGAACCACCTCCTGAGTTACCAGGGTTCATTTGCGACATGGCTGCTACCATTGTAGCAGTCAGAACTGTCTGAAGTGATGCAAGATCAAATTGAGGAGGAGGTGGTGGCGGAGGAGGATTGATGTTGTTCTTTGAGCTGGGTCTCTTTCTTGGAGGCATCTTGATCTAAAAAGATCAAGAAAGAGAGGATCATAAGTCCTCTAAATTGAATCAAGAGATATGGAATAGGGGATATCTCATCAAGACAATATATAACATCATACTAAGCGATAAAGCATAAAGGAGTTATCAAGACAGAACATTTTATCGCTAGAGGAATGATCAAGGAACAACGCGTATACGAGGATTTCTACAAAGGATCGGCTCGAGAAATACTCCCATAGTATTTCATAGTTCGCTGCAGCGACGATTTGTTGTTTGGGATATTGGGTAAGTTTTAGGCATGCTGCGTACCACAGTCACTCCCAAGCACATGTTGGCCGTGTCTCGAATGAATATAGTTGACCAGGCTATATTGATCCTAGACACGACTACATAACTGCCCAGGTTTAACCGCAGTGTACAACACCCATTTACTTATGTTTTGTTCTACTTGTAGTTACGGATTTCGACGGTTCGGTATACTTGTATACTTTTGAAAATACTTATAGTTTGAAGATACTTTTAATTCAGAGCACTGAGGCCCCTTAGTGTTTATAGTTTTATACCATGTAAGGTTTGGTATACTCTGTTCACTATAAACAAGGGCTCTGATACCAATCTGTCACACCCCGAAAATCAAAGGCGGAAACATTTCCGGGGTTGACTCCAAGTTGTGTATCAAATCCAATGTACATAGTAATCACAGTAAACAACCATTACATTACATATATATGAAAGTTTACATTTGGTTCAAAAGTAAATTGTACAAAAGTTATACATATATCATATGAACAAAACGAGACGAGTCTTCTACGCATTCCGTCTTTCACCAAAAGAGATCACCGGGTACCTGTCTAATGTGGACCTGAGAATACAAGCAGTTTAAAAATCAGCATAAAGCTGGTGAGTTCATAAGCGGTTTTGTTTTATGAAAATGTATCGATTTCCTTTAGTTTTCCGAAAATGTTTAGTATCCAAGAAAATCCCATATTTTCTTATGTTTATCAGTTTAGTTATCTTTCGTTACAGATCAATTACGCGTTATATGTTAACCCCAGGAAAATCCCATATTTTCCTAAATGTAAGATTGATTGAATAACACAAAGTATAGTTTAATACACAAACTATATATTGAAAATCATGGGATTACTATCCCGAATTAGATATGAAGTACTTTAATATACATGAATTGTAGATAAAATGTAGTTTGGAATCCTTGGGACTATCATCCCGAACTAGTTACAAGATAGTTTGATATACTTGAAATTATAGATTGAAAACCATGGGAATACTATCCCGAACTAGATATAAGATTGTTTGATAAAACCATGGGATCACTATCCCGAACTAGATATAAGATAGATAGATAAAGTCATGGGATTATTATCCCGTACTAGATATAGTTTCAAAACCATGGGATTACCATCCCGTACAAGATATAGATTGAAATCATGGGACTATCATTCCGTACTAGATACAAAATAGTTTGATAAAACCATGGGATCACTATCCCGAACTAGATATAGATTCTAAAACCAAAGCTGTAAATAAACTTTTATTAATACATATTATGAGTCGGGTAACCATGCTGATACGACAACGAGACCTCCTTGACGTTTGTCAGACGTCGGACGATATCCAGAATTTGTCACCCCAGGCGTGCCCGCCTAACTGTAGCTAGCAGTTAAGGTGTGGGATTGTCAGTCCCGAATAGATCTATTCACAAATTCCTCGCTCTCCCTCCAGGAGACTCTGGTTACACTTCCGGGGAGGATTTATTGATCATCCATAAAGGGTAGTGACTACTCACAAACTAGTACTAAACTATTCACAGGATTCTCATACGATATCAAACATACCAAGATTATGAAACATAATACAGTGAAAATAGATACATACTATGAAAGTATCTGGCAATACATTCAAATGATACGGAGATAAACTGAATCAGACATAGTTTATCTAATAACTTTATACAGATATCAGTACATGATATAAAGAGAAATATAGAACCCCAAATTATTCCCATAATAATTTGATTAGTTTGGTTATTTTCTTAACTAAAATCCATTTAGTTGTAATTGATAAATCATTCCTTATGCTCAGCATAATACATAAGGAGCAAAAGTGTTTATAAATTTTCCAGATATTATTTGAAACATATCAATGTTATGATTTGAAAACAGTTATAGTTTGCTTGTATTCCCCCCTGAAAACATTGAAAAACACGGAAAAGGGCGTAGGGGTATGAACTCACCGGACAAGAAATGTGACGATTCGGATGCTAAGTGTTGGTACGGGGCTTGCAAACACACGAGGTTCCTAAGTATAATGTAAAGATACACATTTGTGTCTAATTAGGACTTAGATTGGTTATTTGATAGGGACAAATTCTTCTAGTCGCGAAAACACCCCGATATAAGTGTTTGGAGGGACCCGGGTGACATTTGGGGACACATATAGCTAGGATATTGAATTGAGACTCCAAAAGAACACTCCTTAGTGAGTTTACGGCCCTAATGACCCCCTCCCCATGAGTTTACGGCCGTAAACTCATGGTGGGGTGATTTATGGCACAATTTGGCTTGAAACACTTAGGGATAAATGTTAGACTTTGTTTTAAGGGCTTGGAATAATTTTTAAACACCAAATAGACACATTTAAGGGAGTTTACGGCCTAACATAGGACTCATGGCCGTAAACTCCTATATACCCATGAAAAATTGTGTAAATGATTCCAAACAAATCACATGTGATTGCTAAAATTGTTCCAAGGCCTTACATAAATTTTTAGGCATAAAATGACATGTTTTTAGGAGTTTACGGCCATGGAGCACCTTCTATGGCCGTAAACTCTCAAATGAAGAGTTTTGATGTTTTCAAAGTCCTTAAACTATTTTTGGTTGGTCCTATGATTTATTCCAAGGCTTTTGGTGGTGTTGGATGGCTTTCTAACACTTTGAAATTGATTTTACACCATGTTTTAAGGAGTTTACGGCCCAAGCACATGCCTTGGCCGTAAACTCACATAAGTCCCCCAAAAATTATGTTTAAAGTGTTCCAAGGCTAAAGCAATTATTCTAGAAGTCATATCCATGTCTTGTCGTGGTTTAGGAAGGGTTTAAGGGCTTAAAAACCCTATTATTATGAGTTTACGGCCTAAACACCATCCTTGGCCGTAAACTCATATAAAAGTCTCCAAATTTTAGTTTAAGGCATTCTAGGTCCATTCCATAAAGCCATCTAGCCATATCTAAGGTCCAATTGTGTTTAGGAAGGGTTTTTGTGCTCCAAAACCCATTTCATATGAGTTCACAGCCTAGGACTATTCCAGGGCCGTAAACTCATGAATGTGGTTCTATTCCATGTTTTGAACTCAAATTTGAAGGCTAAGGAGGTTACATATCAAGTTAGGGAAGGTACCTCAAAGATTTGGAGCCTAAAATTGATGATTTGGACCCTTAAACTTGGATTTTAGGAGAGAGGTTAGAGAGAGAGAGTAGAGAGAGGAAGAAAAAGCTTCAAATGAATGTTTAAACACGTTTATATAGTTCCCAAAACTTAGACATGGTGGAATTCTACCCGATACCGGCCTTAAACGAGGCTTTAGGTCGCACCCGATTAAGTTTCCGTCACCCGGCGGGGACGTTTCTAAAACTTATGAAATAAATATTTTGGGCTAATTTCATGAGTTCCTAAGGGGTTTGGACACTCATTAGCATCAATTAAACGTATAAGTTTAATTAACTATACCCAAAAACGACATCGGAACGTTTCGATATACGGCAAGTTATACAGGTAGAACGGGTTTTCGGCAATGGAAAACTTCGGGTTGTTACATTAGTCTACACAGTTTTTTGGAATATGACATGTTCATATGGAACATGAAACAAAATATTATAAACAAAACACCTACACATGCATATACATTTTGATGCTAATAATTAAACTTCAATCGAAAAAACTTGGGCTTTTATTTAACCATTCATGTTAATAACAAAAATGACCACAATCAAAGGGTTTTTCGTTAACCGACTGACATGTTTACAAAGAAAATTAATCGTCGAATAAAAATAATCAGAGGTTTGTCATTAACAGATTAACATGTTTAACCTTTTTAATTGCTTGTTTTATTTTTTATAAATTGAGACCCATCATGCGCCTTGAGGGCAATGTGATCGTCGTGGTGATGTGTTCACCTATGGATCATGTGTGAGGTATGATATGTATATCAATCGGCGTTAGATCATATTTACCGGTGAAGAATGATAGAAATAAAACCAAAAAACTATAATTAAATAACCATTAAAGAAAGGGGTTGGATGCACTAGTGAGTCTAAGACAAGAAACAATATGGTTCCCTACTTAAGTGAAATGGATAAAAATAAAATAATCAATATTACTTGTATTGGGTCGGACCGTATATCTGAAAAAGACGAACTAACTAGTTCATACCGTTAGACTGGAAACCGACTTGGTCACCAATTCAAAAACTTTAAAATATCGGTTTCAATTACATAGGAAGAAACCGTTCGGTTTAGCAAAAAGTCCGTTAAACCGAGAGGTAATACCAATAAAAAAATCAATTTTTTAAATGTATATATTTTTTCAACTTAAACTTGGCTCGATATTGCTCGTAGACCAATTGATTCAATGTTTGTAAACAAATGTTAACTTAGCTGTACACCATTTTTTTTGCTTAACACTAATGACTAATAACGACCGCAATCACTTGCTTTATATAAGCAACTATATTGAAAATTATTTTCTTGTTGTGTTGAAGTGGTACCTTTTCAAATGTAGGTCTTAAATTTTTTTCAAGGTAAATCCTAAAATAATTACCATATAAATTGTAAATACAATTGATATTTTACCATATAAATTGAATTTTTTAAAGGTAGATCCTAAGAAAGTTATCATATACATTGTAAATAAATTGAAATTTTAGGTGGGTCATGACCCATTTTTAAAGGTAGATCTCCAACTCACCTCCAAACTCCATTTCTTCCCACATTCTTTTCCAACCCTACCTCATTTTCACCTCCATTTTTGGAGATATGAATAGTATCCCCTCATATATGGGGGAATACTATTCATATCTCCAAAAATGAAGGTGAAGTTTGGTTGCCAGTTTTAGTCCCTCTCATTTTTATTTTATACATTTCTAGTTTATTTTATCTAATAATTATAATTTAAATGCAATATTTAATATTTATAATATCATGTTATATACTAATTTATATTAATTAATCTTAAATACAGAGTTTAATTAATAGAGGGGTATATTTGACAATATATATATATATATATATATATATATATATATATATATAGAGAGAGAGAGAGAGAGAGTTAAGTTCAAATGTTTTCACAATCTATTGTGTGCCTCTATGATTGATTTTGGACCAATCATTTTAGTTATTTTAAGAAAGTAATTAATGGTTATTAAATGCTGAAGATTTAATTAATACCTATTATATCTTCAACATGTAATATGCATTAATTATTTTCTTAAAATAACTTAAATGATTGGTCCAGAATCAGTCATACATGCACACAATAGATAGTGAAAACAAAATAACCTAACCCTATATATATATATATATATATATATATATATATATATATATATATATATATATATATATATATAAAAGATAAAAATGGAATATTCTAGGAATATACTTTTTGGGGTAAAAAATGGGATAGAAAATGAAGTAGGGTTGGAGATGAAACACTATTTACTCCATTTTTTTACTCCATTTATGGAGGAAAAAATAGAGATGTGTTGGAGATGGTCTTAGAACTTCTCCAACCAAATAACACCAAATACCGATTATTTAACATCAAAAAAGTGATTCAACTCCAATCAACCTTTAAAATGTTGTTTTTTAGAGGCTTCTATATTTGGTGTTAAAAGGAATATAACATAAAAATTGTGTTAAATTTGAAGGTTGGTTGGAGTATTATTGACTGTAAAACACAAAAATGATGATAAATGGAGGATGGATCAAGTTGCTATTAGCCTCGCCAACTAGAACGCTTGAATGATTTGTTGAGACAAATTTATCTACTCCAACATTAACTTTAATATTATTTACCAACTTCAACAATTCATCTTCTTGATTGGATGGCATATCCAAAATCACAACGAGACCTATAATTATGTTTATTTGTTTTTAATAGACAAAATTGAAAAAATGGTCCTTGTGGTATGCATTTTTTTTTTTGAAGTTTTAGTCAAAACTCTAATTTTTTTGGTTTCGTGGTCCTTTTGGCCATGTTTGTATACAAATTTGGTCCCTCATAAAATTGAAATGACTGTAATGCTCTTCTAATATATTTTTTATTTTTTTTCTATTTAATTTAAATGAAAAAGAAAATAATTAATTAATTTAGGCCCACATCTCTCTCTCTCTCTCTCTCTCTCTCTCAACATAAAAAACACACATGTGAAAGGGGGTTCGTAGTTTCTAGCTCATTGATTTAAGGTAGATGGTAGTAGCAGCTGTGAAGGATAGATGGTAGTTTTGGGTGTTCAAATACAGAGGTGCGACCGGTGGTTATTAAAGGTTGAAGGCGAGGTTCAACCCAACTTATCATCTGGTTTCGGTTCAAACCATATCTTATCTTTAATGAGATGACTTTTCCTCTTCATGATTTTGCCTTGATACACTGATCAATCGAAGTTCAAAGGTAAGGGCAGTTGAAGATGTGGTCCTCAGGTGCGCTTCTATGTATCAGACAAGTGTTTCCCTACTACACTAATCATTCTAGAGTTCAACTTATTCTCCCTTGATCATCATATTCTTTACAGAAACCTGCAAATATATTTTTTTTGGGGGTATCTTGTTCCAGTCGACATACACATCAGGTTCAAGAAGGGTTCAAATATCTTTACATAAACATGCCCCCGTTCTTAGTTTAACTTTGTTGCATCTTAACCTGATGTAAATCGTACACTCCTGTCTCGTATGTCCTTGAACACAAATTTGATGTTGTGAGTTGCTATTGGAAACTAATTTCATTTGGGTTTAGTTATATAATTGAGTTCTCGATCTGGGCAATTGTTCTTGGAAATTGATTTCATCTGTTTTTTTTTCCTTTCCAGGATTGATATTTCAGTCCAGTGTTTAGCAATTTGGATTAGTTTTAGTTTTTGTGATGGATTTGATGTAGCAGGTTGCAGTTAAAGCTTAAATTCATCTTGGTTTGTTATCTGATCGATTTCTCGATAGTTTGGGTTCATCCGGGTTTTTAGTTTCTTTTCGGTTTATAATCTTGAATTCAAAGGTCTGTGATTGCATTTGAAATAAAGTGAAAACAAATTCATCTGGTTTTTTCATCTGATTAATTATTTATTATGTGTGTTTATTGAAGTTGTGAGTCATTCAAGTTTTTATGATCAAGAAATATTGAGCTTATTTGAGGGTTTTTAGTTCCTGTAGTTAGCAACTTGAATGTTATGTATTTTTCAGGAAGAAGAACTCTTAAAGGGAGAGAGAGAGAGAGAGAGAGAGAGGGGTGGGCCCCTTCTTAATTATTAAAATAAATATATTAGTATTAGATTTAAAAAGAAATGAAGGAAAAATGAAAAATAAATACTCCAAGGGTATTACAGTCATTTCCAAATTCATAGGGACTAAAAACACAAGGAAACTAGCTCAAAAGGACCATGAAGCCAAAAAGTCGAGGTTTGGACTAAAACCCCAAAAAATACATAGCACAGGGACCATTTTTGCAGTTTTGTCTTTTTAATATAATAACTATTTATTAGATAATGTATTTATTTAAAGACAAAATTGCAAAAATGGTCCCTACGGTATGCATTTTTTGGGGGTTTTAGTCCAAACCACGACTTTTTTGGATTCGTGGTCCTTTTGGACTAGTTTTCATGTGAAAATAGTCTCTCCGAAAATTGAAATGACTATAATACCCTTGGGGTATTTATTTTTCATTTATCTTTCATTTTTTTAATTTTAATATTTATTTATTTATTTATTTTAACAATTAAAAAATAATCTCTCTCTCTCTCTCTCTCTCTCATTTTACATATTCTTAGTCGATCTCTCATCCCTCGCCACCGCTGTTTGCCAAAGAAATCAATTTCCGGTGAGTTTCAGGCGGCTTTGATTGGTTTAAGAACACTCAAAAGGGAGTTAGTGGCGATTTCCTAGTTCATATGATAAACAAACACATTTTACCTATACCATTTTCAAGAAACCCATTTGTTAAATGGCTACAAGAAGAAGAACCGGTCCTAAATCAAATCGCTCTCAAAGAAACCCAGATCAACGTTGTTCAAAAGGAAACCACTCACATCTACTGTTTCATCTTCCCGTTTCACTCGATTTCATTAATGCTTCTCTTTAGCAGCTCATCTTTGTCTTCATCTGGATCCTACAACCAATCATGGATCCATTCTCTATGTTTTCTCCTCTGTTCAGGAGAGGAACGAGCATTCCAAGTCGCGAGAAGGGGTGGTCGATTTTCGACAGCCTTAAACTTCGATTTGGCCAATGTTAGGGCCGATCCAGCGTCTGAGGGTAGAAGAAACTCACACTGGGGTGTTTGGATTGTTGTTTTAATCGACAACAATAATGGAGGAAGGAGAGAGGCTTCTATCGGTTGCTTCATCAACGAGGGCGCTCCGGCAGCTCTTGGTTGTCACTCTACCATCCGTTGGTAAACACGAAGAAGGAGAAAATGAAGGCAATGGTGGTGAGGGGCTGTTTCCAGCAACCTCTTCACTGATTTGGGAGTAAAAATACACAGGAGAGGGGAAGGGATGCCGATCTCCGACGAGCCTTTCTTGGTTCTTTTTTCCTCGTCGCCGACAGCAATCCATAGAAGAAAAGCAGTAGCAACAGTTTGGTGTGGAGTAGTGTTCGGTGATTGCTTGATTTCACAAGGGGAGGGGGTTGTTGTTCTTGGTCACCGAAACGCACCCACCTCCAGTGGTGTTTTGACTTTTGACCATAAAAACGAAGAAGGGAGAGAGAGAGAGAGAGATAGAGGAGGTGGGCCCAAATTAAGTAATAATTTTCATTTTCATTTAAATTAAATGTAATAATTTTCATTTTCATTTAAATTAAATAGAAAAAAAAACATAAAAAATAAATCAGAAGGGCATTACAATCATTTCAGTTTACCAAGGGACCAAATCCGCAACGAAACTAGCTTAAAAGGACCACTAATCCAAAAAAGTCGGGGTTTAGACTAAAAACCCAAAAAAATCATACCATAGGGACCATTTTTTGCAATTTTGTCTTCTTTAAAAAACATCGAAAAATATATCAAAACTTTTGATTTTTAATAGACAAAATTGCAACGGTCCCTGTGGTGTGCATTTTTTTTGGGGTTTCAGTCCAAACTTCAACTTTTTTGGATTCATTGTCATTTTGGCCTAGTTTGTACGCAAAATTGGTCCCTCGACTTAACTGTCGTTAAGTTTTTGCTGTTAACCTCCTCATGTGCATCTCACATGAGGGTATATTTATCTTTTCACTTCTAAAGGACCATTTTTGCACCTTTAAAAAGTAATAACTTTTTATTTATTTTAATAATGAAAAAATAAAAGATCTCTCTCTCTTTCTCTCTCTCTCTCTCCACAATCTTCCCCACAATTGGGAATCGATCTCAATAGGTGCTGCTCCAGCTTCATTTCTTCACCACTTCAGCTAGCTCAAACCACATCACCTGCGAACACTCATAGAAGTTCAATCAATCAAAAACCCAATATGAAGAAATTACACTCAGCCTTCAGATTCTACGAAAATTCCCTACATTTGAAGCTTTGAATACTTTAAATTCGGTCAAGGGTTTTTCATATGAACAACTTTGCCCTCTGTTACCCATATGCATTTACGCTCCATCTTCTTCCTCAACCAGTCGTTGAAACGAGACCATCTACCATCACATTCTTCAGCCACCTCTTCCCCCGCTTAAGCACTTCGTTCGCCGTTCCACCGACGTCGATGCTGTCAGATTCATCCTCCGCGTCGTCGTCTTCCTCGGGTGGGTTCTTTATTTTAACAGCAAGATGTTGGTTATCGATTGGGTTAATTTCACAAAATCATAATCGATTTCTACTTTGCTGATTGCTATCGATTGATTGTCAATTTGTTCTCATTCTATTGATTTCTTCTGATTCTTCCAAATCGAGGGTTTGATCCTTGATAAACTTCTGATTCGGTCACCTTTTTCTCTGCTTTAAAGAACAAAGTGAATGTTCATAGAGTGTTTGCTCTTCGTGAAGCATTTATGTTGTTCGATTTTGAGGATGAGAGTATATATGACTTGAAATTAATGCTTATTAGATGCTTAGTATCCCCATTGTATTTGAAAATGGGTCAAGAAAAATGATTTTTAACATTCTTATTTAGGTTATCTAGACAACTTGTGAAGGAATCACTAGCAATGATTAGGTCTCAAATTCCTTTCGGGAGGAAGTCGATGTTGGAGGCATATGTTGACATTGTTTTTAGGGCTTGGAAGGCTGCAAATAGGGAGACAAGAGAGGAGATAAGTTGGAGGCATATGCAGGCATTGGTTGATAGCTCAACTCATGAGCAAGGTTATTGAGATAAGTTTTGCTTCGTGATTGAAATTGGATTGCACATGGTCTTCTAGTAGATACTTCAAAGTGAAGTTGATAGTGGGCATGGTGTTTAGTTTTGAACTTAGGTAGCTAAAAAATCTTTATTAGGGATGAGCATAATAACCGAAAAACCGAACCAAAACCAAATTAACCGATATAACCGAACCATAATAACCGAACCATAATAACCGAACCATTTTAAAAACCATTGGTTTGGTTTCTAATTTTTGTTAACCGATAACTAACGGTTCGATTATGGTTTTATAGGTTAACCTAACTATTATTAACCGAACCGCTAACTTTATATTTTAATATATAAAAATTATAGATTATATATAAAATAATATAGTCAAACTTATTTAAGATCCATTAAAATTTTGAAAATATAATCCATTAATCCTCACTTATCAGGAGACGAACGAACAATCAAACCATCAAAGGCTGATCATGCAGACACACACAATCTTCTAATCATGCACTGAGTTAGATTATTGATTAATGTTGTAATTCCTAATCGGCTAATTCTATAATTTGTAAACATTATTCACAATTAGTTTAATCTTCACACTCATAATCCTAATTGAAGGTTTCTCACATCGTTAATCCTAATCAAAGATTGTTTTGACTTTATAGTCCTATTCGAAGGATTTTTTTTTTTTGACTTTATAATCAAGACTTCAAGGTAAGTTAAGTTTTTGGTTCTTCAATACTCTGTGATATATTAAGAATGTATTTTTTTGAATTTTTTTGATTTTTTTTATTTACTGTTTTTGACTTAATCACATTAAATGTATATGAGTGATTGACTTTTTTTTTTATTCCATTAATACATAATATGAATGTTTGGCTCTTTTATTTTATAGTTTTGATTTAATCATATTGTACGTGTATGAATGTTTGATTTTATTTTAATATTAATATCAATTATCAATATATGAAATTATTAATGTCAATTTTTTTAATGTTTTATATTTTTATTGAGTGTTTTTTATTTTGAATGTGACTATGTGTTATCTCACTTTAAATATTAAAGATACACATTTTATTTTATTACTATAAGTTATGTTACAAACATTGGCGTCGATGACTTTTTGGTATTATATTTTCATTTTGTATGCCAATATACTTTTGTCGTTTATATTATTTTAAATATTATGGTTAACCAATATTAACCATTAACCAAAACCGTTAACCGATAAAAACCATTAACCATAACCAATATTAACCATATCTAATGGCTACCAAAATCCATTAACCAATCATAATGGTTATGGTTCGGTTTTAACCAATAACCGAACCAAACCGCCCCATACACACCCCTAATCTTTATGCAGACGTTTTATGTAAACAGAAGCACTATTACATCTCCTTGTATATGAATGTGAAAACTGATTTGTATATGAAGAAGAGGGATAACATCATAACGTCATCTGGGTCTGTGTGCTTTTGAGAGAGAGAGAGAGAGAGAGAGAGAGAGAGAGAGAGAGTGATCTTTTATTTTTTCATTATTAAAATAAATAAAAAAGTATTACTTTTAAAAAATATATATATTTTTTTAGGTGCAAAAATGGTCATTTAGAAGTGAAAAGACAAATATACCCTCATGTGAGATGAATATGAGGAGGTTAACAGCAAAAACTTAACGGCAGTTAAGTCGGGGGACCAATTTTGCGTACAAACTAGGCCAAAAGGACCATGAATCCAAAAAAATCGAGGTTTGAACTGAAACCCAAAAAAATACATACCACAGGGACCATTTTTTGCAATTTTATCATTTTAATATCCTATAAATAAAATAAAGTACTGATATATTTTTATATGTATGAAACTATAGTATAAAATATATTTTTATTTGTTTTAGGTTGTTAATAAATAGTAAAATTTTGAAATCGATTGATTATAGATGATATATTATTCTTGATCTTTTATTTGTATAAAATAAAAAATCATATACATAACTGATTACCAAATATAAAACAAAGAGAAAAACTTAGGTTTACATGTGACTCAACATGGACCCATGCTTGTCTCTTTTATCTTTAGTTGTTGAATTTAAACTTCATATCTTATATACAACAAGGTTGGATAATAGAGAACTTTTAAGTAGGGTCAAAAACATTTTTCCCACGATGAATGTTGGATAGCCCAGTCGTTTAGTAGGGTCAAATAAGATTCAGATTATATTTTCGTGCAGTATTTCTGCTGGGCGATTTGGGAATTATGAAATAAGTTGGAATAAGATGTTATTCAGAGACTAAAATCTTTTTGTCGATCATTTCACATTCATATTTTTTGATGTCATGGGAAATATAAAGTTAAAGCTAAATGAATCTCACATTTGCTATTTCCTCCTTATAATATTTATTTCTAGCATTTGTTAAAAAAAAAAAAACAGTGATTCCACATTAGAGAAATACTCCTTAAAATACTTAAATATTCTATTTGTAAACTATATCTCTACGGGTTACAATATACAAAAAGTTTTTTGGTAAAATTAGTTGGAAGTTGATTGGTAACTAACAATTGAAAGCTGTATTGGTTTTTTATTTGTGCATAGATATTTGAAAAAAAAAGTTCTTAGCTCCTAAAAGATACTTCAAATAGCTTTTTGGATTATGTGTTTTCGTTTAAAATAAATATTGAAAACTTTTATAATTTCGCTCCAAACACGCCTAAGGCCTAAGGGTAAGCATGTAAGCCATGTAAGTTTCACCTTTATACATGTGGTTGTGATGAATCTGCAACATGTCTTAAACTAAGATCAGAAATGGAGCATTTTGTTGTGCGCCATATTAAATTGATAAGTAAATAGACAGGAAAGTGAGGAAACTTATAAAATAAAGAATACATAGAAAAGTAGGTTGTTATGTTACTTATGTGTCCACATGACGATAATTATGCCATCGACATACGGTTTAAATGTTATATATAGGATCATGGGTTACATCACGTATTACGAACAGATTTGGTGACTTCATGACCTAAATCTTTACTTAAAGATGTTCATTTAATAGTTAGTAACTTAGTATATACAAACCCAACCCATATTTTTTTAATATATCTGATTATCGTTTATAAAAGTGCAAATAAAGTATTAATTTAAGGATGCAAATTGCTTGATCGAGTTTGTTTTCGTTGGTTTAATTATTTAAATAGTTTATCTATCAAATAATCAGTTATCCCTTCACTTTCACTTGGTTATATTCCATGATTAATATATCTTTTTAAATTGAGAAGTGAATATTTAATACAGTTATACAATTAATACAATAATTTAAAACAAAAATTGTTGTGTACATCCCATTTCAAATTACCAAATAACTTGGATAGTTATTGGAAGACAACAATTTGTTGATGTATCTGGATTTTTGTTAAATTTGTGATCAATGTTGCAGAAATCGGTCTTGATAATCAATTAATCATTCGATGGTCTACAACTGATTACAGCCAGATGTGTTTGGCCGAAACTTGTCAATATCGGTCAAACTCGGGATTGATGTTCCTTGTGGCTGCTAGGCGGGAAAATTATAAAATTCAAATTTTCAAATTTTCAAATATTATAAAAAATATTCATATTTTTCAATTTTCAAAATTTTAAATGTTCAACTACTTATTTTCTTAGAATATATTAAATTTTTAAAGACTTTTATTAATAATGCAAGGTTTCCGGTTAATCTTCGCCTAGACATGGATGGTTTTGTTGGTTGTCTGTAGTGACATCCACAACATCTAACTTATCTGTAAATAGTGAAAAATAATTTAATTTTTTTTTCTATTATTGTATCGCTATTTAACTTTCTTGTGTCACCTTATGTCACCCCTACTATGAAATCTTACGTCTGTCCCTACGTCTAAACCAATTAATCATTTAATCACAGTCAACCGTCGAGGTTCCACCGAGCGTTTTTTTACGACCTATTTGTGATTGATAAATTTATTCCTTTGAGTCAATAAAAGTGTGAAATTTTAATTAACTTATTTACTCTGCCAACTTAAAGAATATTTCATTAAGTGAACACGTACTCAAATTGATTGTATTTAATTTTATAACTTAGGACCCAACCACCCTATAAAGAAGATTGCATAAAATTAGGTCATATTCTTGGTACTGAGGTAACACAAAATCCAATCAATCAGACGTTGTGGATTATCTCTTTGTCGTATGGAAGACACTTTATATAGTGGTCTGTCTAGTGACCATTGAGCCACCCTTAGGCCTTTTTTATATATAAATGGCTTCTTTTTTGCACTTTTTTCTACATGTTTGCCCTTTTCTTTATCTAGATTCTTTGGTGATATACTGATACATTGGGATAAGCAAAAATTAAACCCAACGAGAAACCAGAAAAAGGAATTAAAACCAAAGACGAAACATAAAACCGAAGGTTTGGATGGTGACTTAATAGCTAAGTTTAAATTTTTGAGGCTCAACAAAGACAAACACAAAATCGAAACGAGCGCCCAAGCTGATTGGTTTGGTTTGGGGTCGGTTTTACATATTTAGGCTTTATTGTAAATTAAACAAAAATAAATATGAAATCACCACTTAATGCAAATAACACATTTATGAGACCATTTAAAGTCAAACAACAAAGGAAGAACAAGAACTGTGTTGCATAAACTCGCAATCTTTATTGAATAAATATTACTCTAAAACTTCAATATACTTAACTATTAACTATTGGAGGAATCAATAATTAGTTTTATACTAAACTAACATATTAGTATTAAACTAGGATTCTATAAGAAATATAACTTAAACTTTCCTATTAAACACATTCGTTATTGCTCAAGGATTTCTGGAACTTGGACAACACTCCAAGGAAAAATGATCTGGACCAAAACACGCCAATTTGCCTTGTCTGTCTCAGATATTCAACAACAATCACCCTCTGAATTTCTGAGTAGATGGTAATTCTTGCATGCCAACCAATGTTATCATCTCTCCGAACCTTATCTGAGCTAAGGCCTTCGTAAGTGGATCTGTTCGTTGTTTGTTTCTAGATACATGTTCAACAATCACTTGCTCGCTTTCACACGCTCTCGAATGAAGTGGAGTCAAGTGTGAATGTGTTTGCTTCTTTCATGAAAGACATGGTTCTTAGACAATGCAATTGCTTATATTGTTGTCAATATGAATCAGCACCCTCTGTTTCTTCATGTCTATCACCTCAGCTAAAAACTTCCTTAACCAAACTGTCTGACACACAGCTGCAATAGCTACCATGAACTCAACTTCACACGAGGACAAAGCTATTGTATCTTGCTTTTGGGAGCACCAAGTGATAGGTGAGTCACCAAGGTAGAAGACATGTCATATTGTACTTCTACTATCATCAACATCAACATTATGAATACTATCAATGTAGCCTAGCAAGCTCATGCTTTTACTTTGTTTATATTTTATCCCAAAAAACAGATCACCACACAAGTAACGAAGAATTTGCTTAATGGCATGTGCATGAGATTCTCTTGGACTTTGCATATAACGGCTAACTACTCCAACCGAATATGCTAAATCTGGATGAGTATGCAAGAGATATCACAAGCAACTCAATATTTCTTGATAATGGGTAGCTTCAACTTCCGGTTCATCTTCAATTTTAGACAATTTCAGCCCTGGCTCCATAGGACATTGAGTTGATTACAATCTTTCATACCAGCTTCTTTCGGAATTTTCGTGGCATAATTCTCTTGCTTCACCTTTACACAACCATTTTCTTGCAAAACTTCAATTCCCAAATTGCAAGTTAGTTTTGATGGGTATTATGCAAAACAAAAAAAAAATCTATGTGTGCATGCAACCCTATTAAATTTGATCTATGTTTTCTCTAATTGAACATAAAACTTGAACAACAAAATAGAAAACCCTAGCATACTTTCGAAACACACAATTAGGGTTAGAATAATCATACCTTAATTGCTATATAGTAATAGCATTGCAAATCCTTGTGTTACTAAAGCCTTGAGAGCAAGCATCACAAATGTCACGCCTCTAGTGGTTCACACCCAACACTAGCAATGGAAGATGATTGAGAATGAGGTGAGATGCTCAAATTTTTGGCTAGCTCTTCATAGGAATGAGTGGCTGAAAATTGTAGGGTTTAGGCTGCTTATATAGTGCAGTCAGGAAACCCTAGATAAACCCTAATCCAAGATAATCTTAAACCGGGCAGTTATCATCTTTCTTGTTTATCTACTGTAACGCCCATAGATCTGGGCTAGTCAATTTAGAGATAATACAAAATATTATTTAGAATAAATAATCTGAACCAAGTTGTAGAATATGTCTCAAGGGTTCCATACATATAAAGAACGCCGAAATCCGAGTTGTAACGAAGAAGTTATGGCCCGTCAAAGTTTTACGACAAAACCGGCATGACACGGCGCGACGTAAATAGTGAAGTTACGATAGAAGACTTTTTGGCCTCAGAGATTTAAAAAAAAGTCGTAGAGTATGTTCACCTGAGAGCGTCCATAAAAAGAACGCCCAAATCTGACTTCGTATGAGGAAGTTATGATTTTTCTAAGATTTGGCTTAGCAGTGCACGACCCGAAACTCGAATTTTAGTTCGAGCGATTTTGGCCTACGTGACCTAAATGAGAGTTGAAGATCTCATTAATAGGAACTCAAAGGTAAAAAGATTGACAAAAACAGAGTCCGTATGAAGGAGTTACAAAGTCTTCGAGGTCAATTAACAGTCTAATCTCCTCCTACTGTTAAATTTATGATCGGTCGAGAATTAGCCGACGGAGTCAAAATCAAAGTTGTAGATATTATTTTTACCTACGCATGCATATAAAGAACATGAAAAACGGAGATCGTATACGAAAGATATGGACGAAGCGTAGTCTCTACTCTTCGAGCGCGGCGAATTCGATACAGTTTTGTGAATCCGAGATAGAATGAGAATTAGCCAACAGTGTCTAAATGAAAGTTGTAGTACTCATAAATACCATCACGTGGATATAAATAACGTTGAAAACGAAGCTCGTATGCGAAAGATATGGACGAAGCTTAGTCTCTACTTTTCGAGCGCGGCGAATTCGAATACAGTTTTGTAAATCTGAGATACAATAAGAATTAGCCGACGGGGTCTAAATGAAAGTTGTAGTACTCGTAAATACCAATGCGTGGATATAAAGAACGTAGAAAACGGAGCTGGTACACGAAAGATACGGACGAAGCTTGGTGACTACTTTACTATAAAATTCCTATAAATAAGAGATGAACTCTTCATATTTTCTTCACACCATAAGCCTTTCTTTCTCTCTCTAACTTCTCTCTAGCCTCCCTAAACCTCTCCCAAGTCTAGGGAACCTCCATAGCACGAAAAGAAAGCCCCGGAGCGCCCGAACACTGGTAGCTATGGATTTAGTACCCAATGAATAAACTATAGCAGCTATGGAATTAGTGCTTTACAAACGAGCATTGGCAGCTATGGATTTAGTGCCAGTCCTATAACCCTGGAAGCAAGGGACTTCGGAAAAAATGAATGCAGGATAGATGACTCTTAGAATAGATCCTTATTAGTAAAGAAGATAACGGGGATGTGTAATTGGGTTAACTGTTTGATAAACATAATAATTATATTATTGTGGGTTGAAAACCCTATGTACTCACCAGGTTTCCCAACCTGGCCCACTCAGTTTATTTACATCACAGGTGTTGGTATAAAGTCACATTACACTGAGAGATTAAGGAGATATAAAATCACTAGTGATAATGAATGTAAGTTCTATTTATGCTTAAGTTTCTCTATTGACGATGACATCCCAAATGTTATAAAATGAATAAGAATACTTTTCTTCGGAAATGCTTTGATAACGTATTCATCATGTTTTTGTAACATTCGGATTCCCAGGTATACTATTTATTCCTTTATTTTTGGAAGTTGAGAGGGGACTCGGCGAGTTCGTGTTTAAACTCGCCGAGTATGGTCGCGGATTCTTATCCGAGTTCACAACTGGACTCGCCGAGTTCATGAGTGGACTCGGCGAGTCCATGTTGTTTAATGAAACCCTAATTTCCTGGGTTTGGGACCTATTTAAAGGCCCTTAGGGCCGTCATTTGCGGCTACCAAACCCCAGAGAGAAACTCTAAGAGATCTAGAGCGTTTGTGAGGAAGGAGAGGCCATTTGTGATCATTTTGTTGGTGTAATTGCAAGAAGGAGGAAACCAAGGCAAGAGGAGGCTAAAGGAGGTGTGATTCTGGTGATTTCAGAGCTCATAGACTTCATCTTGAGGTATTTTTCGGACCTTCTTCAGATTTGGTGTTGATTCCTAGAGTTAGGGTTTTCTAACCCCTTTAGAGGATGGATTTGTGGAGCAATTGGTCCCTTATCGAGTTCATGCTTTGGATCTGGACTCAAAGAGGTCCAGAGACCTTAAACCTTGGGGCTTTTTGGAGTTATTTTGGGACTCATGAACTTAGGATGCTATTTTGGGACTAAATCACCAAGTAAGACCATCTAGATGCTATTTGAGTGTCAAGGTCTGAACTTTACGTGATTATCATGCTTGGTAAGGTCAGATCTATGGATTAATGGAACAGATCTAACCTTAGGAGGTCTATGGAGTTTGTGCATGGCATGAACTCTCCGAGTCCATAGATCACACTCAGCGAGTAGGGTTAGGGTTTCCCGTAAACCACTCAGTGGGTAGACTTGCCGAGTTAGGGAAATAACCCAGTGAGTCAGAGGGGGATTAGAGGACTGGAGTTCAAGGCGGAACTCGCCAAGTTGTTCTTGAGACTCGGCGAGTTGAGTCGGGGTGGCCCCACGATTCATGCCAGAGGTGACTCGTCGAGCAAGGGGAGGAACTTGACGTGCCAAGCGGGACTAAAGAATTAGCAGACATGTGTAGACTCGCCGAGTCACCCAAGTGCACTCGACGAGTCGGGTCAAAGTTTGACCGTTGACTTTTGTTGACTTTTAGGGTTTGGTCAACAATGAGGCCTTTTAGCCAAGAGAGGGGTAAAATGGTCTTTTACCCTTCCGAGGGTGTTAAGAAAGGTTTGAGTATAGTTATATTTATGAGATTATTTACTTTATGTGATTAGGCGGAGGCTAGATCATATTTCTACCGAGTCAGAGACTTACCGAGACACCTGAGGTGAGTCTTCTCACTATACGTAGCTAGAGTGGTATTATATGTTGGCCAGAGGGTCTTGTGTGTTATGTATGAGATTATGTGCTATGTGTTATATGTATGTTGTATGATGTTAAAGACCGGACCGAAGGGTCCAACGATACAGACCGGGCCGGAGGGCCCAACGAGCTATGACCGGACCAGAGGGTCCAACGAGCTACGGGACTGGAGGGTCCCGCTGAGACACATCGACCGGAGGGTCGTATTATATCCTTGAGTGGCGTATGTGTTGTATGCGGTATTTTGGGGAACTCACCAAGCATTTATGCTTACAATTGTTGTGTTATGTGTTTCAGGTACTAGCGAGGACCGTGGAAAGGCGTCGGCGTGACTCGTACACACTAGAGAGAGAGAGAGAGAGAGTTTGCTTTTTATGATCTTGGGATATGTTATGTTTCAAAAACTACTGTTGGAAATATTTGAGAATATTTTTATATGAACTTGGTTGATGAAAAATGAAAAAATTTGTTTTGAAAATTACGTTGTGACAGTTTTACTGGGAACAAATTCCGCAACATATTTATTAAAAGAGTTGCTCTGATTTTTATAAAGCATAAACAAAATCGGTCTTTTCTAGCCGTGAAAATGGGGATATCGTAGTTCGTATCAGAGCATTATTTTAAGCAAACTAGGAATATGGATTTATTTCTAGACTTAATCTTAGAATGCTAAGCGATGGTTGTGAGGAGTGTGTCTAATAGATTTAGGTAATACAACTGAATAGACACAAGCACTAGCTTATTTTAGGAATGATGCCTAAATTGCTTTTACGTGCTAAATGATTTGTTATGCTATAGTTTGATCGGATCTATGGTCTGTTGCCGACCGGATCTGGAAACCTTATGTGTTTAGGATTCTAAACGTACGAATACGATATTAGAACTAGCATATAAATGTTTCGGAGTGATAAGGATGATTTAAAACGTCAATCCTAAATTAAGATCTAGATTCACCTTATTCGGTGTATAGATCAAAATGGCAAGAACCCGCAGTGGAGCTGGGAATACAAATGGGAATAGGAATCAACCCTCGGTGATTTAGCAAATACCTATTGTAGTAAAAGATATGTCCGAGCCAATCACCATGGCTGGAGTACAAGCCATGATTCGGGCTATGTTAGCTAAACAAAGGGAAGAAATAAGGCGGATGTCGAATAGGGATGAACCTACTGTGCCCACGGAGCAACCCGAGCTGATTCCCGAGCAATCGGAGGAAGAGAACTACAGCCACCAAGTGGGTCAAGTGGGGACTCAAGGTGAACGGATGGCCCAGAGAGGAGAAATGACAAGGATGGGCGAATGTACAAGAATTTCTTGAGTGTGAAACCACCGAGTCTCTCAGGAAGCCCGAAGCCGGTTGAGATTATGGATTGGATCTTTGAGATGGAGATGGTGTTTGAGAGCTGCGGCTGTAGCGAAAAACAGAAGATTGTCTTCGCAGTAAGACAACTAAAAACTGGAGTCTTTAGTTGGTGGAAGCTATTGGCAGATACGATGCCACGAGAAGAAGCCCTAAGGATGTCATGGGAAGAGTTCTCGGAATAGTTGAAGATGCAGTACTGCTCAGAGATAGATCTGATAGACCTAAACAATGAGTTTCAGAACTTGAAGAAAGGGAAGATGAGTGTTGATGAGTATGCCACTGCATTCACCGAGAGGATGAAGTTATTTCCCTACTTGGTTCCTACTGAACTCTCCAAGATTGATAGGTTTGCTAACGGATTGCCCATTGACTTTGGCCCAATGGTCAAAATGGCAACTACCTTGAAAACAGTTGTTAGGACAGCTAAAAACATAGAGACCCATCTAAGAGAAAAGGGTCTAGAAAAAGATAAGGTAGGAGAGAAGCGGAAGTTTGAAGGATATTCAAAATCCAACAAAGAAAGGAAATTCTCAAGGACTAAAGTAGGAGGAGGAGGTGAAACTAAGTGGTGCGATAACTATAAAAAGAAACACTTAGGGAAGTGCAACGAAGAAGTGACTTGTTACAAGTGTGGAAGGACTGGTCACTATTCCAAGGATTGTACACATAATGATAAGGTATGCTACGGATGTGGAGGCATGGGGCACCTGTCTAGAAATTTCCCAAAGAAAAACGAAGCAGCAAGACCAAACACACCACCAAGGCCAAGGGCATTTCATATGATCCTTGACGAAGTGGAAAACAACGCGAGGAACCAAGGATGAGGAATTCATACCCGAAGATCAAGTTATGAGAGATAGAACCATATGATGTAGCCTATTAGAGGCATAGTCCATGGTGAACTTGAACACTTATGTAATAGTTTCAAGAAATAATAAAGTCTTCGTTTTGTTATCTGATGTGTTAAACTGTTATGTGATTTTCTTGTATGGTGACTTGGGTACTGCGTGACAATACTTGGGACGAGTATGAGTTGGTGTGAAAGGTGGTAGATGCATATACTACCGGAAGCACAGGACTCACGCTTGGATCAGGGAAAGTCACAAGGTTACCAAGAAGCCAATAATTGATTCTGTTTTATTCAAACATGTCATTACCATCATTTCGGTAATGACTAAGAAGATTGTTGTTATTCCGAACCTAGTGGTCATATCAAATTGAGTCCGACTACAATAAGTATGATACGTGGTTCAGAGAACCAGGTTTGATGTAGCATCATACTTAAACAAGAAGATTGAAATGAAAGCTAACCAAGGCGATCAGTAGAAGTATCATGATGATTGTTAAAGAATTTGGTAGCTAGAAATGCTACATGTTGAAATGTGATTGTATCACATTAGAACATGAAGGAAGGTATAGTCTGTTCTGGAATTTGACTCTAAGAGACCTGAGTCTAAGCACTGCAACATACGATGATAGGTCATTAGAATATGACACATCGGTACATGATAGTAATAAAAGAAATTATCGTAATTTCGTATCCAATGAGGATCGAGATTGTGAATTGAAGGTCATAATTTGGAGTCTAACGTGAGATAGAGAGCATGTGCAAGATCGAGAACCGCCTGCAGTTAGGAAGTTTTAGAGTTAGATACTTGTTTAAAGAAACATGAAAGTTATGGTTATTACTTAGGATGAAGAGATAACGTATGGAGTCATCATGTGAACCCTGTTTCGTTGACGATTCTGGGACGTAATCATCCTAAGGGGAGATAATTGTAACGCCCGTAGATCTGGGCTAGTCAATTTAGAGATAATACAAAATATTATTTAGAATGAATAATCTTAACCAAGTTGTAGAAAATGTCTCAAGGGTTCCATACATATAAAGAACGCCGAAATCCGAGTTGTAACGAAGAAGTTATGGCCCGTTGAAGTTTTACGGCAAAACCGGCATGACACGGCGCGACGTAAATAGTTCGAGCGATTTTTGGCCTACGTGACCTAAATGAGAGTTGAAGATCTCATTAATAGGAACTCAAAGGTAAAAAGATTGACAAAAACAGAGTCCGTATGAAGGAGTTACAAATTCTTCGCGGTCAATTAACAGTCTAATCTCCTCCTACTGTTAAATTTATGATCGGTCGAGAATTAGCCGACGGAGTCAAAATCAAAGTTGTAGATATTATTTTTACCTACGCATGCATATAAAGAACATCAAAAACGGAGATCGTATGCGAAAGATATGGACGAAGCGTAGTCTCTACTCTTCGAGCGCGGCGAATTCGATACAGTTTTGTGAATCCGAGATAGAATGAGAATTAGCCAACAGTGTCTAAAAGAAAGTTGTAGTACTCATAAATACCATCACGTGGATATAAATAACGTTGAAAACGTAGCTCGTATGCGAAAGATATGGACGAATCTTAGTCTCTACTTTTCGAGCGCGGCGAATTCGAATACATTTTTGTAAATCTGAGATACAATAAGAATTAGCCGACGGGGTCTAAATGAAAGTTGTAGTACTCGTAAATACCAATGCGTGGATATAAAGAACGTAGAAAACGGAGCTCGTACGCGAAAGATACGGACGAAGCTTGGTGACTACTTTACTATAAAATTCCTATAAATAAGAGATGAACTCTTCATATTTTCTTCGCACCATAAGCCTTTCTTTTTCTCTCTAACTTCTCTCTAGCCTCCCTAAACCTCTCCCAAGTCTAGGGAACCTCCATAGCACGAAAAGAAAGCTCCGGAGCGCCCGAAGGCTCCGAAAAGAAAAGCTTTCGGCTCAGAAACGCTGCTCCAGCGAAGCCCGGTTTTTAATAAAAACCCACTGTAAGTGAGTTACACCTATACTATATTTAATATAGCTTTTATTTAATTATAGTAACATTATTAGGACCTTAAAATAATTATTTGGGCTATTATTATGAGTTATATTGAGTGTTATTTAACGCTTATATAATAGTAATAATAGTTAGACTATTAATTAGTCGCGGTTAACGTTAAAAACTAAACCCTAGTGGTATTGATACTAGGTTTTGTCAAGGAAAATTGTTTTGAGATAACGAAGCGCTGTCTGAGTTCAAAATAACCACCTAATCAAGTGAGTGCATAGTTACTTTCATCTTACACATAGATATGAAGTATTTTATATAAACTACATGCTATGTGTGCATATTATCTGAATACTTGTTGTCTATGCTTGATGAATGTTTTTATACATGTTTTAAATGATTTAAACTGTATACGTATTTTATATATACGAATATGTTGGGTATGACATGGGTAGACGAATGATGAGAGATAAAAGATGATGTGAGTAAATATTGGCGGCTATAGACTTAGTGTCTAATAAACAACATCGGCAGCTATGGACTTAGTGCCTACTGGACAAACACCGGTAGCTATGGGCTTAGTACCTGTTAGGAATTGGTAGCTATGGACTTAGTACCTATTAGATAAACACTGGTAGCTATGGATTTAGTACCCAATGAATAAACTATAGCAGCTATGGAATTAGTGCTTTACGAACGAGCATTGGCAGCTATGGATTTAGTGCCAGTCCTATAACCCTGGAAGCAAGGGACTTCGGAAAAAATGAATGCAGGATAGATGACTCTTAGAATAGATCCTTATTAGTAAAGAAGATAATGGGGTTGTGTAATTGGGTTGACTGTTTGATAAACATAATAATTATATTATTGTGGGTTGAAAACCCTATGTACTCACCAGGTTTCCCAACCTGAGCCACTCAGTTTATTTACTTAACAAGTGTTGATATAAAGTCACATTACACTGAGAGATTAAGGAGATATAAAATCACTAGTGATAATAAATGTAAGTTGTAACACCAAGAATTTAAATACAATTTTTCGCATTTTATAAAGGCAAAATTCATTTAATATTCATAAAAACATCATTGTTAGTAATTCATTTCATAACATATAAAAATCCCAAGATCACATAATATAAAATCCCGCGTGTGTGCACTGATCAGGCCGACGCCTTCCCGCGATCCTCACTAGTACCTGAAACAAATAACACCAACACTGTAAGCATAAAGCTTAGTGAGTTTCCCCAAAATACCACATAAAACATATTAGCCACTCGAGGCTATAACTATGTGGGTCCGTGCACCCATACTCTGTGAACCCTTAGGTTCTAACTCTGTAAACAAGCATAGCATAAATCACATAGAAGAATGCAGTGCAACACATAACATACATAGCATACAAATACTCTATCACATAACTCTGGTTACCTACTCAAGGTAAAGTATAGTGAGAAGACTCACCTCGCGTGTCTCGATATCTCACAACCCTGGGAATCCCTCGTGCCCGATTCTCCGAGCTCTAATCCTCCTATAACATCATATGTCCCCAGTTAACACTTTATATCTCTAATGTTGACTATCCCTAAGAAGTCAACACAGGTCCACTCTGGTCAACGGTCAACTTTGACCGGACTCGGCGAGCGCTAGGGCGACTCGGCGAGTCTAGACGTTCTCACCAATTCTCTAAGATCCCCTTTCTACACGTCGAGTATCCCCCCTGACTCGACGAGTTCCTCCTGGAAGAATCGTGGGGCCACCCCGACTCAACTCGCCGAGTCTGAAGAACAACTCGGCGAGTCCCAGTTCGACTCAGACCACCTGTTAACCCTCTCTAACTCGCCCTGACTCACCGATCCAACCCATAACCCGGACAGGACCATTCTAAGGCAATATTCAAGCTACTCGCCGAGTCTGTTCATCGGACTCGGCGAGTCCATGCCATGCAACCGCTCAAACTGCTTTCTAAGGTCAGATCTGCTCCGGCAATTCATAGGTCTGGCCTTCCTAGACTGGTTCATCATGTAAAGTCCTTATTTCGGTGCTCATAATACACCCTATGACTCATAATTGACGTTTTGACCTAAGGCATAAGGATTCCAATCCAAAACCTCCATTGATTCCCGAAAAGCTCAGGCATGGGACACTCTGGACTTCCAAGGGTCCCAATATAGGGTTCCAATCGCTTGGGGGACTAAGGAAACACTCAATCTAGCCACAAAAGGGTTCCATAAACCCTAAATCCATATACACATCAACATAGAAGGGAACAACTCGAAAATATTACCTGAATAACGTTGCTCTGTGTCCCCAACCCTCAGAATATGGCTTCTCCTGTTGTTCCCTTAACCAAGCCTCCTCCTCCTTGCAAAATAACACTTCCAAGATCAATAATGGTCTTCTACCTTGCTCCAGATGCTCACAATCGAATTAGGGTTTCACTCAAAGGACTAGGGTGAACAATGACGGCCATAAGGCCCCTTATATATGTCCCAAACCTGGGAAGTTAGGGTTTCGCTAAACAACGCGGACTCGCCGAGTCCAGTCGCGAACCCGCGACCAAATCCACGATCCTACTCGGCGAGTCTGAGCTCCAACTCGCCGAGTCCCCTCTTAAAACACCCAAAATCATAAATATAACAATACCTGGAATTCCGGGCTGTTACATAAGTTCTGTTTATGCTTATATTTCTGTATTGACGATGACATCCCAAATGTTTTAAAATGAATAAAAATACTTTTCTTCGGAAATGCTTTGATAACGTATTCATCATGTTTTACTGGGAACAAATTCTGCAACATTTTTATTAAAAGAGGTACTCTGATTTTTATAAAGCATAAACAAAATCGGTTTTTTCTGGCCGTGAAAATGGGGATGTCATATCTACCAAAGACTATTCTAGAAACCATAAGGCATATGAAAACCGTCCATAGGCTATGGAGGGTTCTAGATTGCCTCTTGCTCAACTATTGAACAATTGCACTTCAGTCCCTGTACTTTTAATTAATTCCTTTAATCCTAAAATTAATTACAGTTAATTTTTGATTAAATATTATTCTTTCTAATTAATATATTATTGTCATAATATATTAATAAATTATTTATTTCAATTTATTAAACAAATAATAAATCAACCTCTTTCTCCAAAATCATCATGTCTAGTTGCTAGTCTTGAGGGCAACCCAAAAGGACTGTGCTACTATCAATTCAAGTATATACCAATTATAGTTATGGGATTAGACACCTAATCCAATAGTCTCCCAGTTGGATAAGTCTAATAACTATAATTGCCAGTATATTCTTCTAACCTGATTAGCAAGTTTTAGCTCTCAAAAGCCACGGGTGAACTCTGACCCAGTCAGATACATGTCCTAAGATAAGTGATCATATAATCCTCCGTTCTACAAGATATCATGTGGACATGAGACATGGAACATAATCAATCTCATTGTCCAATATTTTGTTTCCTGATTTCTAATTTGTAATGACAAAGAACTACAAATCGAACACATCAATTTTAGTCCTGGTCGGGCCCGACACTATAAGTCAACACCAAATCATTGAGGGGCCCAAATATATTGCTTTTTTCCCTTACTGATCAAAAGGAACAGATAAACTTTGACTTATATGCTTGTACTATCTACTCATCAAATCATGCACAAAAATACATTTTATAACATCAAGTTACTGATGCGTTTACATATCATCAATGCACAACCAACTCGTTAATAACAACTCATATATCTCCGTTTAAAGATTATAAGATGTTATCATCTTAGAATTACTCGTGATAAATTCCATGAAGTAATTCTATGAGTGTGGGTTAATCCAATACTTAAATTCTCCATTTCAAAGTACTCTCAAATATTGCAGCAATACCATTTCTATGTCTAAAACCCTTTAGACAATCTACAGTTCAATTCTAGACAATCTTGATTCACTACTTACTTCCAAAAGTATGATCGACTGTGGATGTTTGAACAATCTAATTATTCGAGAAGTAAAACATGCAAAATGAAACACAAAATAAATAATAGACAGAAGGTAGTAATCCAACTAAAAAATAAATCACCATTACTTAATCACCAAAAGTCAATTATATTCATTTCATTACAAGTCTCTCAATATTTATCTAACTATCTAACTACCAAAACTAACGTCATCCTTCAGATCGATGCTCCTAGCATGTTGAATGTGTTTTACCCTACTCAGACCCTCTGCGAGGGGATCTGTTGGGTTCTCTTCTGATGTCACCCTCTTCACGACGAGATGACCATCTTCTACTCTATGTCTACTGAAATGGTATTTTCTGTCGATATGCCTTGATATTTCATGATCTCTTGGTTCCTTTGTTAAGTAAATCGCCATTCATTATCACAGAAAATATTCATTGGCTCTTTGATGGCTGGAATAACTCCAAGGTCTTCGATGAATTTATTCAACCAAATAGCCTCCTTTGATGCTTCGCTTGCCATTATGTACTCTAATTCATAGGTAGAATTAGCCACTTTCTCTTGTTTGGAACTTTTCCAGGTTACCGATCCTCCATTAAAGGTAAACACCCAAACAGATTGAGAAAGAAAGTTGTCTCTGTCCGTTTGAAAGTTGGCGTCACTATATCTAGTTACTCTTAGGTTATCACTGCCACCAAGCACATGGATCCAGTCCTTAGTTCTTCACAAATACTTAAGAATATTCTTAACTATTATCCAATGAGATCTACCTAGATTTCCATGATAACGACTGACCATGCTCAAAGCAAAAGCCACATCAGGGTGAGTATATGTCATAGCATACATGATAGATCCAATGGCGGAAGCATATGGAACTCTACTCATTTATGTTATCTCTGCATCAGTACTCGGGCTCTTAGTCTTACTCAGTTTGGTATTACTATGTATAGGCAGCTCTCCTTTCTTGGAATTTTCCATACAAAAACGCTTTAATACATTTTCCAAGTATGTAGTTTGACTAATTCCAATTAGCCTTTTACTCACGTGACTCAAAACCCTTATCCCTAGAATATAAGCAACCTCTTCCACATCCTTCATATCGAAACACTTTCCAAGCCAAGACTTAACCTCTTGCAAAGTTGGAATGTTGTTTCCTATAAGAAGTATGTCATTAACATACAAAACCAGTAAGGTTACTATACTCACACTAGCTTTGACATGTACACAACATTCATATTCACTTCTAGAGAAACCAAACTCATTGACTTTCTCGTCAAAACTAAGATTACATCTGCAAGAAGCTTGTTTCAATCCATAGACTAATTTCTCAAGATTACACACTCTATTCGGATACTTTGCATCTACAAAATCCTTTGGCTGACTCATGTAAAGATCCTCAGTTAACTTCCCATTAAGGAAAGCATATTTGACATCCATCTGCCAAATTTCATAGTCATGAAATGCAGTTATGTCTAGCATTACCCTAATAGATTTTATCTTGGCCACTGGTGAGAAAGTCTCGTTATAGTTAACCCCTAGCGTTTGAGTAAATCCTTTCGCAACTAGTCGAGCCTTTAAAATGTGTTCCTTTCCATCTATGTCGTTCTTCTTCTTGAAGATCCATTTGCACCCAACTATCTTACGACTTGGTACATTGATTGCCATACATGGACTTGATCTCGCTGTCCATTGTCTCTTTCCACTCGGCTGACTCAGGGCCTCCCATGGCTTCCTTATAGTTAGATGGTTCATCCAAATTTACCAGTGTACTATCATTGATAAACGTATCTCCTTCTCTAAATTTACCAACATACAACTATGTTCATATTCTAACTCTAGTGGAACGCCTAAGAGGTAATGACTCGTAAATTGATTCAACTGAAATTTCTTCCTCAGTTTGAGCCCTAGTATTATCAGAAGTTCCTTTATTGTTTGACTCTTGAATTTTTTCAATATCAATGGTACTCCAACTATCCTCTTTGCATATGAGCTCTCTCTCCCCCTTTCTCTCTCTATCTCTCTCTAAAGACTCCCTTCGCACTACAAAAACCACTTTCTCACTAGGTGTGTAGAACAAATATCCAAAGGAATTTTGTGGGTAGCTGATGAAAATACATTTCTCACTTTGAGGTTCAAGCTTGTTGTAAGTCTCTCATCTAACGAAAGCTTCACAAACCCAAACCTTGATATTTGCTAACGAGGGAACCTTCCCTGCCCACATCTCGTGAGGTGTTTTGGCAACCTTCTTTGTTGGTACAAGATTAAGAATGTGGCCGACACTTGATGGGTTTTGGTCATAAGACATCCTATGTGCTCATACAAACCCTAATGCTTGGATCTAGGTTTCTCTATTGTACATGCTTTGAATCCAAGACTATAAACCCTAATTCTAGCATATGGAAATCAATATTAACATATAATTAGGTTTAGGATATTACCTTGATTGTTATGTAGCAATAACAATCCCAATTCCTCCTTGAATTGACTTTGGAAGGCTTAGAATCACAAGTGTCACTCCTCTAATGGTTCACAAACACCATAAGCAAGAGGATGAAGAGGAGAGAGGATGGAGGCTGCCCAAAACGTGTTCTAACCCTAGAAGAGAAGTTTTTCCACGTTTTTGAGCCTTAAGGGTTCTATATATAGTGAGGCTATTAGGGTTATCTAACAAGGAAACCCTAATTTGGTTGCTTAAGCCCTATGCAACCCATAGACTCCTTTCATCAAGCCCATGAAAGATTTCCTTATGGGTTTCCCCATAGAATTCGTCCACCACTTGATTCAAGGCAATCCATGGCCCAAATCGCAATTATCTTATAATTGCAATTCCAGTCCTTTAAGTTTAATTAATCTCTTTTAGTCACAAAACTAATTACCAATTAATTATTGACTAATATTAATTAAACAATATGATTTCTCTTTTAATATATTATTCTCATAATATATTAATAAATCATATTTAATCCTTTCTCTCCATAATTCATCCTATCAAGTTGCTTTGGTGAAGGCAACCCAAAAGGTCCATGCACCATCGGGTCAAGTACATACCAAAATAGTTATGGACTTAGACACTAATCCAACAACACTCTCTAAGGCATACCCCCATAATGAGATTGGAAGTGAAGCTCGACTCATCATGGAACAAACCATGTCTAACAAGGTCCTATTACGCCTCTCAGCCACACCATTGAGTTTTGGTATCCTAGGAGGAGTCAATTGTGAAACTATTCCACATTCCTTGAGGTAGCCGTGGAACTCAATACTAAGACACTCACCACCTCTATCAGATCTAAGCATCTTTATCTTCCTGCCCAATTGATTCTCGACTTCTTGCTTAAACTCTTTGAAATTTTCAAAGGTTTCTAACTTATGATTGATTAAGTAGATGTGGTCATACCTGCTATAATCATCAATAAAAGTCACATAAAATCGATTTGCATCCCTTGTGGTGGATCTGAAGGTCCCACACACATCTGTGTGTAAGATATTCAACAATCCTTCACCTCTTTCACAAGAACCAGTGAAAGCTGGTTTTGCCATATTTCCCAATAAAACAAGACTCGCATGTATCATCCTTCACCTCACTTCTTATCCCCTACAAATTAGAACAAATGTGAAACCCACATCCTGTATCACGGACCCAAGAATGAGAATATGATGAGTTATTACATAAGATAGTGTAAATACCTACCGACGTTGGCTTCACTTTGATATCCTTGATATCCTGCAAGTATTTCAGGCAGCTTCGTTTCCAATTCCCCTTGTCATTGCAATAGAAGAAAGTGGCCTATTTGGGGTTAGAGACAGAGGGAGGCATCAGAACTGGATTTTCCTTTAGGTCCTGTACTTGAAGACCTAGCTTAGGACTTTCTCTTCCAGTTTTGTTTGGGAGGACCTTTCCTCTTCTTCCCTTCCCTTGCTCAATGTCCAGAACAAGTGCCCTTATAGGATATGAGGCAATACATTTTCCCTCCATTCCTGCTTAGCTATTCGAAGGAGGTTGTGCAATTGTGACAAAGTAGTTTCATTTTTTTTTGTTCAAATAATATGTCAATATGAACTGATCATAACAAATTGGCAAAGAGTTCAACACTATGTCGATTGTCGGCTCTTCATTAAAATTCACATTGAGCTTGATTAGCCTATACATGTATCATTGTATTCTCGAAACATGGTTGCTCATAGACTCTCCATCTGTAACGCCCGGATTCCTAGGTATTATTTTTATTCTTTTAATTTTTGAATGATGTGAGGAGACTCGGCGAGTTGGAGTCTAAACTCGCCGAGTAGGATCGCGGTTTTGCACGCAGGTTCGCGTCTGGACTCGGCGAGTCCAAAAGTGGACTCGGCGAGCCCATGTTGTTTAATGAAACCCTAATTTCCAGGGTTTGAGACCTATTTAAAGGGGCTTATGGCCGTCATTTGCGGCCACCAACCCCAGAGAGAAACCCTAAAGAGATTTTGAGCGTTTTGGGAGAGAGAGGAGGCCATTGTTAACCTTTGAAGCTTTGTTTGGAAAGGCAAAGGAGTTTCTAGCCAAGAGGAGGAAAGGGAGGTGGACATCCTTTGAATTTGGAGCTCAGAGCATCATTTTGGAGGTATATTTTGGCTCCCTTTTCTGTTATTATGATGAACATGGGGGTTTAGGGTTTCTTGACCCCTTTGTTGGTTAGATTTCATGTCCAATTCATCCCTATTTGTGATGAGGCTTGAAATGGGATCCATAGAGGTCCAGAGAAGCTTAATTCCTTAAGCTTTATGAGGATTCATGGGAGTTTTGACCAAGGGTTATGAGATATGGGGCTAAAACATCATATAGGAGCAAATAGTTGTTGTTTGAGCACCAAGGTTTGGACTTTACGTGATTATCATGCTTGGGGAGGCCAGATCTATGATTGTATGGAACAGATCTGACCTCATAAGTGAGGTTGAGTTTATGCATGGCATGAACTCGTCGAGTCTGAAGAATAGACTCAGCGAGTAGCATGAAGTTTTCCCGTAACCACTCAGCGAGTGGTCTTGTCGAGTTGAGGGGTCGACTCAGTGAGTCAGGGAGAGTCAGGGGGACTGAGTCAAGCCGAAACTCGCCGAGTTGTCCTTGAGACTCGGCGAGTTGAGTCGTGGTGGCCCCGCGATTCATGCCAGGTGGAACTCGTCGAGTCAGAGAAGTACTCAGCGTGTCAAGAGAGGATCCAAGAGAGTCAGTGGACACGTATAGACTCGCCAAGTCGCCCTAGTGCACACGCCGAGTCCGGTCAAAGTTGACCGTTGAACTTGTTGACCTTTAGGGCTGAGTGCAGTTGTATTTATGAGTGTATTACTTTGTGTGATTAGGCAGAGGCTAGATCACATTTATTCCGAGGCAGATACTTACCGAGACATCGAGGTGAGTCTTCTCACTATACTTACCTAGAGTGGTATATTGTGTAGACCAGAGGGTCTTATGTGTTATGTATGAGATTATGTGCTATGTGTTATGTGTATGTTGTTATAGACCGGACCGAAGGGTCCAACAATATAGACCGGGCCGGAGGGCCCAACGAGCTATGACTGGACTAGAGTGTCCAACGAGCTACGGGACTAGAGGGTCCCGCTGAGACGCATCGACCGGAGGGTCGTATTATAGCCTTGAGTGGCGTATGTGTTGTATGTGGTATTTTGGGGAACTCACTAAGCATTTATGCTTACAGTTGTTGTGTGATGTGTTTTCAGGTACCAGTGATGAGCGTGGGAAGGCGCAGGCATGATCCGTACACACTTGTGGAGTTTATGTTTTGGATTCTGGAGAGATGTCTTGTGATAAATACATTTGAAACAATATGTTGATGTTATTTTGTGAAAAATGATGGTTTTGAAAATGAAAATTTTGTTTGAAAACTTACGTTGTTACACCATCCTTCATCTTGCTAGCAGTGAGGGACTTTACCAGCTCGTACTTTTCTTTAAATGTCGCTTATGGTGTTTCTCCATAAGTTCCTTGTTCATATCGTATGTCCAGTAATCCTCAGAGTGCCTTTATAATTTTGGAGTCATTGTCGCTACTATGGTGTACTGTAGTGCTTGGTTTCCGGTATGAACTTACTTTTCCCAATTGTTTATATTTTCTTTTAGGACTCGGCGTGTTCGATGCCTCAACATGGTGTTTTGAGATGACTTTGGTTGCGGAGATTAACGAACCAACACAGCGTGTTGGTATGTCTCAACTCAGCGTGTTGGCAGCTGGGAAGGAAACCCTAATTTTTAGGGTGTTGCACCCTATTTAAAGGTCGTAAGTCCCTTGGCTGGCCTCCTTACCATCCTCCTCTATCCAGAAACCCTAAAACCGAGTATCTTCTTCCTTTGTTGAGTGTGTGTGCTTGTGGAGAACCTTGGGTGTTCATTTTTGGTGCTTTTTGAAGGAGCTAAAGAAGTCAGGAGTTGCTTGGCTTGAAGAAGAGGACTTGGATCCAGAACCACCATCTTATTTGCCAAGTTTTTGAGGTATCAAGTTCTCACCTTATTTGTTAGTTTCTTAGATCTCTTCTTGGGTTAGATTGTATGCTTTTAGCCATGGATGGGTGGATGTTGGGGATTAAGACGTCCTAAACGCTTACTCTTTCAAATCTAAGGTCTACATGAACTCTTTTGGCATAAAGGTGTCAACTTTATTGACTTAAGGGCTTCATGTATTCATTAAGTCCTTCATTTAGTCCCTTTTGAACATTTGAGCTTCTCCTAGCCATGCATGAGCATAAACTTGGAAACTTTACGTGGCCTTTCAGCTTTAAGGGATCAAATATGCATTTTGGGGCTATGTCTTTGATGATTAAGTGCTTAATGAGTAAGCCCTCACTCTTTTAAGCCTAGTGTTTGGGTTTTGGACCCATTTTGGTGGTCCCTAGGGGTAAAGTCGAAATCTTTACCCTTCTAGATTTCATTTTGGTCAAGATCTGAGTTTTGGATCTCTCGGATTCGTTGAAAACAGCTTAATGCATTAAGTTGTTGGACTTTAAGAGAACACGGCGTGTTTGTTGGCAAACACGGCGTGTTGGCTTGGTTTTTCCCAATCTGAAGTTAGTAAAGAAACACGATGTGTTAAAGGATAACACAGCGTGTTGGGCCTTCAGGGACTTTTGATGTTTGACTTTTATCTTTGACCAAGTTTGACCTTTAAGGGGTGTTGAGGTGTTTTGAGTTGTATCTAAGGAATTGTTCTGTTTTAGAGGCCGGGTAGAGCTGATTTTCGGAGTCGAGACGTATTCAACTATCGTTCAGCTTTCGAGGTGAGTTTCCTCACTGGGTTTTGCGGGACGAAGGCACCAATTCCAGCCCATGTTTATGTTATGTTAGTATGCTGGTTATCTTCGTGACTCTTGCATGTGTATGTGTTTATATGCTTACCGGGCTAGGGCTCGATGACCATTTGTATGCTATATATCTTTGTGATTATTGCATGTGTATGTGATTATTTGATATACCTGTTATATGTATGTTGGGCGGGGCCCGATCTATTTCCGAGTGGGGCTCGATGCCAGCCGAGGTTCAATGCCACGCGGGCTTGATGAGTGGGTGAGGCCCGTTATATGATTATTATACGTATGGTATGTGGTAGTTTGGGGAACTCACTAAGCTTTGTGCTTACGGTTTTCAGTTTATGTTTCACGTACTTCTAGTTCCAAGGGGAAGAGTTCGTGTTGACTGCATCACACACACCAATGGGATTCCACACTTGATATTTACTCTGATTTTGATAACATTTGATACATTGGTATTGTTGAGATGTATGGATGACAATGGAAACACTATTTTACTTATTATAAAAACAAATTTTTTGGGACCATATTTTTGGATGTTACAAGTTGGTATCAGAACCTTGGTTTGAGGGATTCGGGCACATTCTCGAGGGTGTCTGAACTAAAACTAAGGATTTGGTAAATTTTTAAAAGATAAAAATATTTAAGAAAAAGTTTTCTAAAATAAGAAAGGGTGTGGTGCGTGCAATCAGTCAAGCTCAAGTAAGTTTTCCCAAAATACCCATGCATGTTATGATACGTTTTGAATTGTGATCACATGCTAGTTTAGGGCTAAGGATCTAGGAGAGATGCCTTTGTATGCCTGCTATATGAGCTTATAGATTTGCATGATAGTATGGATCAGTCTGTAATAGGATGGCCTAATAAGGTTGTGTTTGGTTATGATTACATGATGCTCGAATGCTGCTTGCTTTGTGATTTTAGGAGTTCTAACTAACTTCAGCTAACTGGTAAACGGATATGATAAGTTACATATTATGGGAACTAAATAATTTTAGAGGGTTAGGTTTTTACTCTATTGTACAGCTCTTGTTTAAGTGCAACCATTGTAGTGTGAGACCTTTCATTCAAAGAATTATCTAGTTTTTGGTAATATGTAACTGTATTCGTGGACTGGATAGAGGAAGTTAGCGGGATCTCCTTATGCAGCTGATAGCGGAGAGTGGTGTGGAGTTTGTCCTAGGAAAACCTAGGATGAGATTTAGTGTTGGGAGCCTTATGTGTGAGGAGATTGTTGGATACGGAGTAATTTGGATGAGGTAAGGCACTCCTTGAGGAAAGTACAGATAGATGTGGAAGCTAATATAGGCCCGTACTACTGGAAGCAGAAGATTCGTACTCGATTCAAAGAGGGCTACAATAAATCCAGGGAGCTTGTAGAGTTGTGATTTCCCCGATACGTATATTTGATGCGTAATCTGATAGTTTGCATTGGTCTATTTTTAGTATGGTGGTATTGCGAGGCAGAACAGAGGCAGTTCCGTTATTGGTGAGCACTCCGACTCAGGTTCTGGAGTCGGGCAGCATGATGATCAGAAGAGGGAGTTCATCTCGTCTGTGATTACGCGCAGTATCCTTGAACATACTCCTGTGATTTTTGGCTCGATCAAGGAGGGCATTCTAGAGATTCTTAATGAGAGGTTGAGCGCCTTTCGCGCTGAGATTGTGGCTTTGGTTGGGACGCGTTCTCTAACTTTCAAAGAATTTCGGGCATGTGGAGCGCTGAATTATCATTGGGCGAGGGATCCCATTGTGAGCAGCAGGTGGTTAGTAGATGCTGCTAATACTTTCTGTACCAGCTGCTGTCCAGAGGGGGGAAAGGTATGACTAGCTTCCTGCCTCTTGAAGGATAGGACACATGATTGGTGGGAGGAGGTAAGGCATGCTATGGTATATGTTGTTGCTATTGATTTGATGATCTGGGTGATTTCTCGATCAGGTTCCGAGCCAAGTTTGCACCGGTGATTGAGGTGCAGCAACTGGCGTGAGAGTTGCAGGATCTCCGTCAGACTACTGAGACAAGGGCTGAGATGACTGCTATATTCAGGGAGAGGGCACTTTTGGTTCCCTAGTATGTGGCGGACGAGGAGATGAAGAAGGCCCGATACCATGAGATATTATGGAGTAATATTCGGTAGTTTGATAGCCGCTCCAGCTGCAAGATGTTGGAAGACATGATAGCCAGGGCTATGGAGAGGGAGATTGAATTTGAGATGGAGAAGAAGAGAAAGACAGATTATGTGATGTGTATTGAGGGTTCAGGCAAGAGGCCCAAGGTATCTGCTTCTAGATCGCGAGGCCAGCATGGTCATAGCCGTTGTGGTAAGTGCGGCAAGATGCACGAGGGGACATGCAGAGTGGGTGGTTCTGGTTGCTTCAAGTTCGGCCGGACTGATCATATCAGCATGGATTGTACTGCTGCCACCTCCACCACTCAGGTGTCTTATCTGATTTGCTTTCAGTGCAATCAAAGGGGCCACAAGAAGGCCCATTTTCCGAGTTTGGCCGCAGTAGGACTAGTGTCAGCACCCGCTCCCACAACATTGAGGATTACTGACGACCGTCAGGGTCGGGAAGATGCGCCTGTGGCAAAGAGCAGGGCTTTCCAACTAACGGAATAGGAGGCGCGTGCAGCTCCCGATGTGGTGACAGGTATGTATCTTCTCCTTATCTCTTTATTTATATTGAATTGTTGATTATTTTTATGTGTTTTGTTTTAGGATCGTTCCTGGTGAACGATATCTCTGCTTTAGTATTATTTGATTCGGGGGCTACCCGATCATTTAGCAAGAGATTTGTTGGAGCTCCGGGGGAGCTGGATTGTCCTCTAGATGTTGAGATTGCCGCTGATAGGTCTATTCGGGTTGTGAGGGCTCATAGAGGTTGCACTCTTCAATTATTTAGTGAGCAGTATATGGTGCATCTGGTTCATATTCCTTTGCATAGGAACAAGGTTATCATGGTCATAGATTGGTTGAGCCCTAATAGAGCAGTGATCGACTGTGAGCACCAGTTGGTTCGGGTTCGAAACCCACGTGGGAGAGAGCTGGTGATTCAGGGAGAGAGACCGCAGAGTGGGCCGGATATGTGTTCTGCAATAAGGGCGAGATGTTATCTTCACCAGGGTTGTTCGGGTTTTGTTGCGTATCTCTTGGATACCCGGGGTATGGGTAAGGTGACCGTGGATGATGTGTCGATCGTTCGGGAGTATCGGAATGTGTTCCCAGAGGATTTTCCTGGGGTACCTCCAGAGAGACATGTGGAGTTCAGGATTGACCTAGTTCCAGATGCGGCTGTAACGCCTGTAGATCCGGGCTAGTCAATTTAGAGATAATAGGGGTCGAAAACGGATTTTCTACAAAAGATTATTTATAAGAAATAATCTTAATCAAGTTTTAGAATACGTCTCAAGGGTTCCGTACATATAAAGAACGCCGAAATCCGAGTTATAACGAAGAAGTTATGGTCCGTCGAAGTTTTACGGCAAAACCGACACGACACCATGAGACATAAATAGTGAATTTACGATGGAGGACTTTTAAACCTTAGAAATACAAAAAAAAGTTTTAGTATACGTTAAACTGAGAACATACAAAAAAAAAAAAAGAACGCCCAAAACTGACTTCGTATGAGGAAGTTATGAATTTTCTAAGATTTGGCTTAGCAGTGCACAGCCCGAAACTCGAATTTTAGATCGAGCGGTTTTTGGCCTACGCGACCTAAATGAGAATTAAAGATCTCATTAATAGGAACTCAATGGTAAAAATACAGATGAAAACAGAGTCCGTATGTAGAAGTTATAAATTTTACGCAGACATTTAACAGTATAATCTTCTTGTACTGTTAAATTTAAGATTGGTCGAGAATTAGCCGGCGGAGTCAAAATGAAAGTTGTAGATCTTAACTTTACCTACGTGTGGATATAAAGAACGTCAAAAACAGAGCTCATATGTGAAAGTTACGGATTTTAGAAGTAGGAAGTGTGTTGTGTGAAAATGGGTGACGTGACACAATCTTGGCCATTGTTTTCTCCCTAAGTCTTGCCACCACATGGTGACATGTGGCACCAAGTTCAACCATATTTCACCCTATAAATAGAGCCTCTCCCACCCTCATTTTCTTCACACCTTTCCCATTCTTTCTTCTCTTTACTCTCTCTCTAGAACCTCTCTCTAGCCTCGAACCCCCCCCCCCCCCCGAAAAGCCTAGGGAACCTCCCTAGCACGAGGCGGAAGCCCCAGAGTGCTCGACGGCTCCTAGAAGAAGAGGTTTTCGGCTCGGTAACGCTGCTCCAAGCAAAGCCCAGTTTTCTATAAAACCCGCTGTAAGTGAGCTATGCCTACGCTATTTTTAATATATCGTTTATTTAATTATAGTAACGTTATTAGGAGCTTGTAATAAGTACTTGGGCTATTATTATGGGTTATATAAGTATTGTTTAACGCTTATATAATAGTAATAATAGCTAGACTATTAATTAGTCTCGGCGATTAATAGACTAAACTTTAGTGGTAATAATACTAGGTTTCGTCGAAGGAAATTATTTTTAAGAAGCGAAGCACTGTCTGAGTTCGGATTCACCACCTTTTCAAGTGAGTGCATGGTCCCTTTCATCTTACATATAGATATGGAGTATTTAATATAAACTACGTGTTATGTGTGCATATTATTTGTATACTTGCTATCTATGCTGGATGAACGATTTTATACAAGTTTTATATGATTTAAACTGTATATGCATTTATATCTAAATAATATGTTGGCTAAAACATGGGTAGATGAAATATAAGTTAGATGATGAGTTGAGAAGTGATATATACCATGAGGTAAGGGTGAGAGGTGGACGATGTGAGAAGCCTTGTTCCCAAATGTTGGCCCCGTCATCTAGCAAAGTATAGATGACAACCACGGACTATTCTAGATAGTCCAGTGGAACACTAGCAGGCTCGCAACCTGTAGGTGTTGTGAATGATGTGTTTACTGGTGTACTCTAAAAACCCATTGACATGTATTGCGAGTGGACTCTCGAAAACGATACTGTCAATAAACGAGACAACCCTAGCAGCTGTGCTCGAAGGACAATACTGGCAGTTGCGCCTCACATAGAATGTCACAATTCTGGTAGCTGTGCCTAAGTGATAGAACTAACAGTTGTGCTTGACATCTATGTCATTGTTAACGATGGACTTCGTACCTTTCCTTAGTATAATCCTTAGGAATGAATGAATGAGAAATAGTTGATTCTTAGGGTAGATCCTTAAGAGTAAACAAGATAATGGGATGGGTAATTGGGTTAACTGTTTGATGATTAAACATAATAATTATATTATTGTGGGTTGAAAACCCTATGTACTCACTAGGTTTCCCAACCTGACCCACTCTGTTTATTTATATCATAGGTGTTGATATGAAGTCACATCACACTGAGAGATTAAGGATCACTAGTGATAATGAATGTAAGTTCTGTTTATGCTTATGTTTCTGTATTAACAGTGACTTCCCAAATGTTTTAAAATGAATAAAATACTTTTCTTCGGAAATGCTTTGATAACGTATTTATCATGTTTTACTGGGAAAAAATTACGCAACATTTTTATTAAAACAGGTACTCTAATTTTTATAAAGCATAAACAAAATCGGTCTTATCTGGCTGTGAAAATGGGGATGTCACAGCGGCTCCGATAGCCAAAGCACTATATCGGTTTGCTCCTCCCGAGATACAAGAGTTGTCTACACAGCTGCAAGAGCTATTAGGCAATGGATTTATTAGGCCGAAAAGTTCACCTTGGGGAGCACCGATCATGTTTGTGAAGAAGGACGGGTCTCATCACATGTGTATCGACTATCGGGATTTGAATAAGGTAACGGTGAAGAACCGTTATCCCCTCCTGAGGATTGGTGATCTTTTCGACCAGCTTTAGGGTGCATCTTGGTTCTCCAAGATCGATTTGCGATTAGGTTATCATCAGATGAGGGCCAGGGATGAAGACTTGCATAAGAAAACTTTTTGGACTCGATACGGTCATTATGAGTTCGTGGTGATGCCTTTTGAGCTCACTAATGCTCTGGTCGAGTTCATGGATTTCATGAACCGTGTGTGCACACTGATGTTGGATCGGTCTGTGATAGTCTTTATTTATGATATCTTGGTTTATTCCAAGACTTAGGAGCAGCATGAGCAGCATTTAAGAGAGGTACTGGAGACTTTGAGGAGAGAGAGACTCTTCGCAAAGTTCTCCAAGTGCGAGTTCTGGTTGCGCGAGGTGCAGTTTCTGAAGCACCTTGTCAACCAGAACGGTATTCTGGTTGATCCGACCAAGGTCGACGTCGTGATGTGGTGGGAGGTTTCGAGGTCTCCTTATGAGATTCGAAGTTTTCTTGGTTTGGTTGGCTATTATCAGAGATTCATACAGGATTTCTCCAAGATTGTTGTTCCATTGACCCGATGGACCAAAAAGTCGATGACATTTCGCTGGGGGACTAAGCAGCAGGCAACCTTCAAGACTCTTTTACAGTGGTTGTGTGAGGCACCGATTCTGACCTTTCCGGAGGGTGTCGATGATTTTGTGGTTTATTGTGATGCCTCGATCACGGGTTTGGGTGCTAATGTGTGTAAAACCAACTAGTTTTAATCCTACTAACTTAAACACAAAGACAAACACACGAAAGGCAGTGTACCTATCGATTAGCAGTTTAGTTCAGGTAAGTAGGGTATCGAACACAGGGAACGGTAAACAATTAAAATAAATGATAATATTATCTAAATGAAACAAGTAATAGAAAGGGGGTTTTCTCTAGTTTTGCAAGACTAGAAACTTAAACAATTAAATAATACTCAAACTAAGCAACTAACAGCTAAGCAAACAAAAATCAACTAAATCCAATAATAGAAGAGACTTCTCTTTATGTTTGAATCATTTATTCCTATGGTTGATTTTATGACGAGTGCAATGGATTAATTGACATTGACTATCGATAAGTGTGATTAGGTTCACGTTCGCTATTATTAATCCTTAGAAAACATATCAATTCAAGCAGTGATCAAGTGATTAAACTAATAGATTTCCTAGTTTATTAATTCGGGTTAAGTAAGACCTGTAATAAGCTAATCAAATATGCTAATTCAGTTAACTCCTTGTTGATGGTTCGTCACACAAGCTCACACATTAACTTACCCATTTTTTAGTTAGCCCTAGTTTCACGTTCGTTATTCCTTGGCATATAACTATGTGTTCACATAAATCATATGAGATTAGCAATTAAGAGATGTTCATACAATTTAATTACTAATTTATTAACAGAAAATAGTTATTGTTAACATATAAGGTTCTTTAACAAGCTTAACAAAACAATATTACCAAATAAAATTTAATTCTAACCATAAAATCATACCATAATCGTAAAGTCATCCATCCTAAACAGAAGATAATAGTTTTAGCTCATGATTACAGTAAAATTAAGATCAAAAAGGAAATCAAACAACTCAAACATAGTTCAACTTAAAGAATAAGTAAGAATGGACTTTAATTTGCCTTGATTCTTCTCAAAATTGGATCTAGGGTTGATTCTCTGGCTTCCAGCACCTTAGCAGGTCTTCTAATCGCAGCTTTACCCCCAAGGGTTTCTCTCCATACCAGGGTATCGATCTAAAAGTTCCTGTATATAGATTTTCACAAAACAAAGGTGACTTGTCGAGTTTAGTGACCGACTCGGCGAGTCCGTTACTTAAAACCTGTGCACGGCAAGTCAGCGCGTCCAGAATCGCGAAGGTTCGACGTGGCTCGTTGATTTTATGGCCTATTTGTCGAGTCCGTTTGAAATCAACATTTTCTCAAAACACAAAAGTCGTTCGAAATTGTGTCTAGTTTTCATAACATTTTGAATCTCGTCAATCGGAGTTACGGTTCATGAGATATGGCCAAAACACTGACAATGGGTCAAGCTGTCCAACAACATCCTTCTTTCTTCAAAATCCAAGATCCAAGCTTCCAATCGCTAGTTATGCTTCCTTTTCCACCCGAGCATGTCATTGTTGTTGAAAAATGAAATTCTAAATTAATTAAGCACCTTTTGTTCATTAAATGAGACAAAAACAACATAAAGTATTAAGATAATGCATGAATTTTATAACTAAATATGCCCATATCAAAATACCCCACACTTGAATTTTGCTTATCCCCAAGCAAAACTGAATTTTAGCATACTAGCATTACATAAAATAATTCTAATCAAACCCAACCATTATTCCAAGACCGTAACACATGCATTTGTGTCTAAAATTTTTCCTAAGGACCCCCTACTTCTAAATACTCACAATCCTCATAAACACTTGCTCACTTCTTTTGAACAACGCTCATTTTATGCATCCCTCCGAATCCATTCGCAGAAAACTTCTTAACCTCAAAGTATTTTTGGTCAAGCAACCCAAGCATACATAATCTAGAAAATTACAACTTTTTTTTCCGATACCACTATGGAGCTCTTTTGGAATTCTTCACTTCTTTGATATTTCACCATCTTTTTAATTTTTCGTATCTTCACTTTTTTTTTTCCAGAACTTTGATCTTTTGATCTTCACTTTTGACTGCTCCAAAATTCTTACAACTTTTTCTTGTAATTCTCTCTTTCTTTCTTTTTTTCTTTTTTTGTTTCACATGTAACTCACTTTTTTTCCACTCAAAACCTACATGCTTAAGCAAGGGTGCTCAACTTCAACCTTTATTGGTTAAAGATAAAATTTTCCTGGATACATTTCTGGTACACAATGTTAAACATATTGCATCCCTCAAACTAAGCGAGGTTGTGTTTTTGTCTCATGATTTCACTAGAATAAAGGGGGCCACAAATGCATTATAACATATATTGGCTCAACTAAACATTTGGTTCCTCATAGAATCATCAAACATAATACTAGCATGAACCCTAATTGCTTTTACCAAAGTTTTCTAATTTAGCCCTAGCAATTTTTATGCAAAATTTTCAAAATTTAACTAAAATTTTAACTAATGTAACCAACCCCCTACCCTACACTTGATTTATGCAATATCCCATTGCATATTGAAACAATTAGAGAACATAAAAGTAAAGAGAGAATTGGAACAAACTCCCATGGGATAGTAGTTGTGAGGTTGATCTTCTTCATGTAAAGCTCCAACTTCAGTTGACTTTGGCATGGGAACAGCGCATCCATACCTTGGGCGTCAAATCTCGTGTGGTTGACAACTCTAAATATGCGGGAAAAAGCATCTTTGAATCGCCTAGAAATGGTCTTCAAAAATATAGCCAATTGCCACCTTGAATTGAATCAAATCGTCGACTCAAAGATAAAAGAATGAGTAACTCGTCGAGTTTTATGTGGAGACTCGCCGAGTTGAATCGTCGTATGGGCAGAAATCGTAAATTTTCGCTGGAACTCGTCGAGTTATAAGGGTGCACTCGACGAGTTTTCGGCTCTGATCGTGAAAATTCTTGTTTTTGCTTCAGGTCTATTTTTGAGGTCAAAGAGGGTATTAAGGTAATACACCTCCTTATATTCTTCAGTGGCGAAACTCCTTTTTAACCGTTAAAACCATCGGACTTATAAAATCACTCAAATCTTCTAATCTTCTCGTCTACGACTCAACCCCTCACTTTATTTCCTCACGCTTTATTTGTACATTCTATCCCTCACCCTATATTCTGAAAAGATCAAAAACAAATACTAAGTAATAAAAAACATCAAAATAAAAATCCTAAATTGTCCCTAAATACTAGAAGTTTAGAAAGAAAAAGAAAAGCAAACTCTAATAACGGGTTGCCTCCTGCAAGCGCTTCTTTTTGTGCGAGTCTTTAGCTGGACTCCCAACTTAATAAACTTCTAATAAATTCGATGCTCATCCATCCATTGCATTCAATATTTCTTTGGACCAATTTGTAAAATTCGACTCTTTGCTTCAAAAATTGGCCAAACGAGCTTGAATTCATAAAACCCATGAATATTGACAAGGGTTGGAATCGGTTGGATACTAATCATAAATGGATCGTGATTTAGAACTTTCTCCAAAGTTGGAATCGTCACCCCATGCTTCGAAACACAAACCGGAAGAACATGGGACCATGTCGTGGTAATGGTCAGACTAAAGGTTGGTTCCTGCAATGCAACTTGTTTTTGTTCTTCATCCGACCTCTCTACTAGCCGTTGGAGATTCTTGTATGGAAATAGGAAGAAATCACCATGGATTTTATCACGAAGCTTCCCAGGACCGCGTGCGGAGTGGATTCTATTTGGGTCATCGTGGATCAATTGATCAAGAGCGTGTATTTCATCCCGATACAGGAGAGTATTTCTGCAGAGAAGTTAGTCGAGATTTACGTTCGGGAGGTGGTGACACGTCATGGGGTGCTGATATCAGTGGTTTCAGACTGTGATGCTCGCTTTACTTCCATATTTTAGAAGTGGTTTCACGACGAGATGGGCACTCGTATCCACTTTAGTACATCATTCCATCCGCAGACCGATGGGCAGAGTGAGCGGACGATTCAGACACTTGAGGATATGTTGCATGTGTACGTACTGGATTTTGGTGGGAGTTGGGATACGTATCTTCCATTAGCGGAATTTTCATATAACAATAATTATCACGCTAGCATTGATCGACATCCTTTTGAGATTCTCTACGGGAGGAAATGCAGGACCCCGATTTGTTGGGGCGAGGTCGGTTATTGAGTCATGGGGAGTACCGAGGTGGTAGTCAAGACTACTGAGCTGATTCAGCAGATTTGGAGTAGGCTCCAGACAGCTCTGAGTAGGCAGAAGAGCTATGCCAACAAGCGCAGGTCAGACTTAGAGTTCCAGGTGGGAGATATGGTTCTCTTGAAGGTATCACCATGGAAAGGTGTCATCTGGTTCAGGAAGTGGGGCAATCTGGGCCCCGGGTATATTGCTCCCTTCAAGGTTTTGGTTGGGGTTGGCCGGGTAGCTTATCGCCTTGATCTTCCAGTAGAGCTCAGTCAGATTCATAGCACTTGTCATGTCTCTCAGCTGCGGAAGTGTTTAGTGGATGATTTTTTAGTCGTGCCTATAGAGGATATGCATGTGGATGATTGCATGAATTATATCGAGACACCGATGGTAATTTTAGATCGAAAGACGAAAACCTTGAAGAACAAGGTTGTGGAGCTGGTGAAGGTGTTGTGGCGGCACTGCAAGGGGTCAGAGTGGACTTGGGAGCCCGATGAGGAAATGAGGGAGCATTATCCAGAATTTTGTTCGGGGCTACGGACTTCGAGGACGAAGTCTAATACAAGTGGGGGAGAATTGTAACACATGGTTTCCGGTATGAACTTATTTTTCCCAATTGTTTATATTTCTTTGGGACTCGACGTGTTGGAAGCCTCAACACGGTGTGTCGAGACAACTTTGGACACAGAGATTAATGAACCAACACGGCGTGTTGGTATATCTCAACTCGGCGTGTTGGCAGCTGGGAAGGAAACCCTGATTTTTAGGGTGATGCACTCTATTTAAAGGCCTTAAGTCTCTTGGTTGGCCTCCTTACCAGCCTCCTCTATCCAGAAACCCTAAAATCGAGTATCTTTTTCCTTTGTTGAGTGTGTGTGCTTGTGGAGAACCTTGGGTGTTCATTTTTGGTGCTGTTTGAAGGAGCTAAAGAAGCCAGGAATTGCTTGGCTTGAAGAAGAGGAATTGGATCCAGAACCACCATCTTATTTGCCAAGTTTTTGAGGTATCAAGTTCTCATCTTATTTGTTAGTTGATTAGATATATTCTTGGGTTAGATTGTATGCTTTTAAGGGATCAGATCTACATTTTGGGGCTATGTCTTTGATAATTAAGTGCTTAATGATTAAGCCCTCACTCTTTTAAGCCTAGGTTTTGGGTTTTGGACCCATTTCGGTGGTTCCTAGGAGTAAAGTCGGAAACTTTACCCTTCTATATTTCTTTTGGTCAAGAATTGAGTTTTGGATCTCTCGGATTCGATGAAAACAGCTTAATGCATTAAGTTGTTGGACTTTAAGAGAACACGACGTGTTTGTTAGCAAACACAGCGTGTTGGCTTGGTTTTTCCCCGATATGAAGTTGGTAAAGAAAGACGACATTTTGAAGGATAACACAACGTATTGGGCCTTCAGGTACCTTTTTGACCTTTGATTTTTATCTTTGACCAAGTTTGACCTTTAAGGGGTGTAGAGGTGTTTTGAGTTGTATATATGGAATTGTTCTATTTTAGGTGACGGGTAGAGCTGATTTTCGGAGCCGGGACATATTCAGCTATCGTTCAACTTTCGAGGTGAGTTTCCTTACTGGGTTTTGTGGGTCGAAGGCACCAATTTCGGCCCATGTTTATGCTATGTTAGTATGCTAGTTGTCTTCGGGACTCTTGCATGCGTATGTGTTTATATGCTTACCGGGCTAGGGCCCGATGACCATTTGTATGCTATGTATCTTTGTGATTACTGCATGTGTATGTGATTATTTGATATACATGTTATATATATGTTGGGTGGGGCCTGATCTATTTCCAAGTGGGGCCCGATGTCGGACAGGGCCCGATGACAGGGTGGGGCCCATTAAATGATTATTGTACATATGGTATGTGGTAGTTTGGGGAACTCGCTAAGCTTTGTGTTTACAGTTTTCAGTTTATGTTTTAGGTACTTCCAGTTCCAAGGGGAAGAGCTCGTCTTAACTACATCGCACACACTAATGGAATTTCGTACTTGATATTTACTCTGATTTTGATAACATTTGATACATTGGTGACTTTTCAATGACATGTTTAATCTCGATGATGCTCTTCCATTTGTGACTGGGATACCGAGGATCACAAACAAGATGTGAATAACCATGCAAATTAGCTTGGTACTTTCGATGTCATTTATCATCTCATTTTAATGTGCCAGTTAGCCACACACGCTCCATTAATCAATGATAATTTATGAGACACCCATTTCCACTCTTTATTCATCCCTACTAGTGTTCCAGTTAACCACACACGCTCCATTAATGACTCATAAAGTGCCATGTATAATTTCATGGAGGAGCATACAAGTTCACATTTTTCCTAAAGTAACTAAAACTGTGAATTTTTATAAAAATTCTTTTAATTACTTTATAATTCATTATACTTATTAATGAGGATTAGGTTGTCTTATTAAACCCGTTCGGCTAGCGACCCTCCACTAATCAAGGGAGCGGTGGGTAAGAGTGGATATCCAATGGCGGTCATTTTATAGGTCGCTTCCTTAAACTCCCTTATAGATCGGTTTCATGAATGAGACGTACTAGCGGCTCGACTAACTTATCTTATATGTATATAGTAATATTAGAATTTTTATGTTACATACAATATAAGGGTGTATTTTTTTTAAACTTTTCAAAAATAATAAGGTTATATTTTAAATTTTCAAAATTAATATCGAATTAATTAAATTAAAAATAAATCAATCATGAGTTCAAGGTAAGGATGTCAAATTACTTTTATAAATATTTAGTTTTATACAATTAAAAACATTATTAAAGGTAATTATCCTAATCAATTCATGAGATATCTTTAAAATCAAATTTTATGGATCTGACTGTCCAACACGCCATGGTAAACAATCACTACACCGTGTAAGGAACACCACGTGGTTGATGAACACCACGTCGTGTTTATAGAACAGAATGACGGTTATGTTTGCTTCTCCTTGTTCAAGTTCAACAATTGTATCAATTCAATATAAAACTACACCTACGCTCTGATACCATTGATGGGCATTATGCAAAACATCAAAATCCTATGTGTGCATCCAACCCTAACAAATTTGATCTATGTTTTCTCTAATTGAACAACAAAATAGAAAACCATATCATACTAGCATATCTCTTTGAAACACACAATTAGGGTTATAATAATCAAACCTTAACTTCTATATAGTAATAGCAATGCAAATCCTTGTGTTGTTGAAGCCTTAAGAGCAAGCGTCACAAATATCACGCCTCTAGTGGTTCACACCCAACACTAGCAATGGAAGATGATTGAGAATGAGGTGAGATGCTTAACTTGCCGGCTAGCTCTTCATAGGAATGAGTGGCTAAAAGTTGTAGGGTTTAGGTTGCTTATATAGTGCAGTCAGGAAACCCTAAATAAACCCTAATCCAAGATAATCTTAAACAGGGCAGCTATCCTCTTTCCTGTTTATCCACCAAAAACTATTCTAGAACCCTAAGGCATATGAAAACCGTCCATAGGCTATGGAGGGTTCTAGATTGCCTCTTGCTCAACTATTAAACAATTGCACTTCAATCCCTGCACTTTTAATTAATTCCTTTAATCCCAAAATTAATTCCAATTAATTTCAAATTAAATATTAATATTTCTTATTAACATATTATTTTCATAATATATTAATAAATTATTTATTTCAATTTATTAATCAAATAATAAATCAACCTCTTTCTCCAAAATCATCATGTCTAGTTGCTAGTCTTGAGGGCAACCCAAAAGGATTGTGCTACTATCAATTCAAATATATACCAATTATAGTTATGGGCTTAGACACCTAATCCAACAAGTTCACCAAGGTCCGACATTTCAAACTGCAACACCATTAGTTTCTTGAATTGGTTTATAAACTCTAGTCTTTCCCGTCACAAATAAATCATCTACATAAACTGTAAGAATTGTTAACTCTCCGGTTGAAAGCTTTCTATAAATAACATTTTCTTGCATGCATCGTTGAAAACCCATATTTTTCAATGTATTATTAAGTTTTAAGTTCCATGCTCTTAGGGATTGCCCAAGACCGTATAAAGCTTTTGCCAATTTGTATATTTTTGTTTCTTCACCTTGCTTATCAAAACCTTCTGGTTGGCTAACGTACACTTCTTCTTTCAACTCTCCATATAAAAATGATGTTTTTACGTCTAAGTGATGAATCTTTCATTTGTTCCCGGTAATGAGAGCAATCAATAGTCTTACTGTCTCGAGTCGAGCTACCAGCGCGAATACTTCATAAAAATCAATGCCTTGGTCTTGCACATAGCCTTTAGCCACTAGACACGCTTTGTACCTCATAATTGATCCATTCATATTTCTTTTAATTTCATACAACCATCTTAATCCAATGGGTTTAGCATCTTTAGGTGGAGGAACTAATTTCCAAGTGTTGTTCTTTTCAATGGAGTCAATCTCGGTCTTCATTGCATCGAGTCATTTCTTGTTCATTTTCACTTCCTTATAATTCCTTGGTTCTTCATCAAATGTCAACATTAAATGATCCATAGTAAGCTCGTAGTCATTTAATCTTCTTATCAACACTGAATTTCGAGTAGATCGGCGGGATGGGGCGGAACTTGTATAATTATTATGATAATCAATGAGTTGTGATGGGCTGCTATCATCGTGAAAAGTGTCTTCAGTTTGGTCGGTTTGGCCGAATCTGTGAGTTGTTCAGTATCAGTTGCAGTTGGGCCCGAATCACCATTATATTGGGTTGCTTGATCATTACTCCACAAGACCGTAAATGTACCTGATCCATTTCCATCTTGATTTTCGGGTTCATTATTCCATTTCCATGTCTTATTTTCATCACAAATTGCATGGGCACTAATAATAATTTTATTTTCCCAAAGATCATATAATCGAAATCCTCCCAAATTAGGTTCCTATCCAAGATACACCAATGGTCGAGACCCATCAAGCTTCTTTAAATGTTTTGAGATTACTTTTTCATATGCAACACAACCAAATACTTTCAAGTCTGCAAGGTTTAGTTTTTCACCATAAAATTTCTCGAATGATGTAGCACCTATCAATGCTCGAGTAGGTGTACGATTTATGATGAACGTTGCATGACATACCGTTTAGCCCTAAAATTTGTTTGGAATATCTTTCGCTTTCATTAGGCACCGTATCATCTCAAGTAGAGTCTAATTTCTCCGTTCGACTATATCGTTTTGTTGAGGTGCATAAGGAGCCATCAACATACGTGAAATCCCTACTTTGTCACAAAAACAATTCAACTCTTGTGATATTAATTCTCCACCTCTATCTATATGGAATGTTTTGATCTCTTTACCAATTTGTTTTTCAATCGAGGTCTTGAATCTTTTAATAATTCCAGATGCATCGCTTTTATGCTTCAAAAGAAAAGGCCACATATATCTAGAAAAATCATCAGTAAGTACCAAAATGTAAACGTTACCCCCTTGAGTGAGGGGATCAACCGGTCTACAAATATTTCCATGCACCATCTCAAGAGTATTTGTAGCTTTATACTTAGCGTTCTTTGCAAACGTCTGCTTTGTTTGTTTTCCAACCATACAAGATTCACAAAATTGGTCTTGATGTTGGATTGTCGGTACCCCTTTCTCTAGCTTGTGCATCAAGTTTATCAAGCCAAAATTAATATGGCCAAGTGGTGCGTGCCAGACCCAAGCTTCTTCATTGAATTTGGCTTGCAAGCAATGTGGTTTATTTTGTAGAGTTGGTTTGCACTTCTCGAGACTTTCATAAGAAATATTCTGTCTCTACCTCGCATGGTTAAGAAGTTACCTCACATCCGAATATCACAACCAGCTATTGTAGATTGCCCGATGCTAATAACATTGCTACAAAGTTATGGAATATAATAAATATCCTTCATTAATTTTTCCTCGCCACTTTTCCCTTCGAAAAAAAATTGACCCTTTTCCTTTAATGCTAACACATGACCCATCTTCAAAACACACTCTACCCATTATGTTTTTATTTATATAATTCAGAAAAATAAGAGTAGTTGTTGGTCATGTGGTTCTCACACCATTGTTTAAGTACCAAATTTCGTCTTCATCGGCATTTGCTTCAACTTTTGTGTAACAACCCGAATTTCCAGGTATCTTTTATGCTTTCAATTTTGATGTTTTGTGAGGGGACTCGGCGAGTTGGAGCTCAGACTCGCCGAGTAGGATCGCGATTCTGGACGCGGGTTCGCGCCTGGACTCGGCGAGTCCAAGGTATGGACTCGGCGAGTCCGCGCTGTTTAATGAAACCCTAATATCTTGGGTTTGGGACCTATTTAAAGGGCCTTATGGCCGTCATTTGTGCTCACCAGTCCCTTGAGTGAAACCCTAGCGAGTGTGAGCGTTTGGAGCAAAGTAGGAAGCCATTATTGATCTTGGAGGTGTCATTTTGCAAGGGAAAGGGAGAATCAGCTCAGGGGAAGCAAGAGGAGCCACTTCCTGAAGGTTTGGGATCCAGAACATCATATTTGAGGTATTATCTTCGAGCTATTCTATGCTATGTTGATGTTATATTGATTTAGGGCTTATTGAGCCCTTTTGTGGCTAGATCTAATGCTTCCTTGGTCCCTTAAGCGATTTAGATTATAGATTTGGACCCTTGGAGGTCCAGAGTGTCCCTTTGCCCAAGCTTTTTGTGAATCAATGGGGGTTTTGGATTGGAATCCTTATGCGTAAGGTCAAAACACCATTTATGAGCCATGGGGTGTGTTATGAACACCAAGATAAGGACTTTACGTGATGAATCAGTTTAGGAAGGCCAGATCTATGAATTGTTGGAGCGGATCTGACCTTAGAAGCAAGTTTGAGTTGTTGCATGGCATGGACTCGCCGAGTCCAACGAACAGACTCGGCGAGTAGCTTGAAGATTGCCCTTAGATTGCTCAGTGAGTGGTCCTGCCGAGTTATAGTTTGACTCAGTGAGTCAGGGCGAGTTAGAGAGGGTTGACAGGTGGACTGAGTCGAACTGGGACTCGCTGAGTTGTTCTTGAGACTCGGCGAGCTGAGTCGGGGTGGCCCCACGATTCTTCCAGGTGGAACTCGTCGAGTCAGGGGAGTACTCGACGTGTCAAAAGGGAATCCTAGAGAGTTGGTGAAAACGTCTAGACTCGCCGAGTCGCCCTAGTGCACTCGCCGAGTCCGGTCAAAGTTGACCGTTGACCGTTGACCAGAGTTGACTAGTGTTGACTTAAAAGGGTAGTCAACCTTAGTGGTAAAAGTGTTAATAAGAGACGTATGATGTTATAGGGGGATTGTAGCTCGGAGGATCGAGCACGAGTGATTCCGGGATTTGCTAGCTATCGATATCCACGTGGTGAGTCTTCTCACTATACTGTACCCGGAAGGGTTTTGATTGTGTGACCGGAAGGTCGAATATGGTATGAGACATATGTGCTATATGTGATAAGATAATTGTTATATGTGCTATGTATGATATGCTTGATATGGGCCGGAAGGCATGATGTTATGGACCGGAAGGCGAATATGTTATGGGCCGGAAGGCGTTGTAATGTGGACCGTAAGGTTGGCGTGGGTAGGACCGGAAGGTTTACCCAGCAGGGAAGGAAGTCCCCTGAGACACATGGACCGGAAGGTCAGGGCCTGGAAAGGCGTATGTGCGTAGGTTGTATTTTGGGGAACTCACTAAGCATTTATGCTTACAGTTGTTGTGTATGTGTTTCAGGTACTAGCAAGGACCGTGGGAAGGCGCCGGCGTGATCTGTACACACTGATGATGGATTTATGATCTTGGTATTTTATATGATTTGTATTATGACATGATACATTGGATCTTTATGCCTTATTTTGGATGAAAATACAATTTTAAGAAATGAAAATTTTGTTTTGAAATTCCCGTTGTTACATTTTGGAGGAATATATTTGTCTTTGTTCAAGAACACCGCTTCTTGAATTGTATACATCATAAAGAACGTCCATTCTTCATGATTTGTATTTCCTCCGTGTGTCTGATTAAGGTTAGCCTCATGATATTTTATTCAGTTTAGGGCATCTTGAAGCAAAGTGATCATACTTGTCACATCGGTAACATTGAATATTTGAGAGATCCCTTTGTTCACATTGTTTTCCCTTTTGTTTTTTTATCACCACGGGTTTTAGTGGATTCTGAATGACTGCGATTTTGGGTGTTACGTCGACCACGTCTACTGCCACGTCCACTACCACGTCCTCTTCCTCGGTTATTTGAACTCTGACCTCTACCTTTTGATGATCCAATGTTTCTATTAGAAGATTCTTCTTTGGAATAAAGTAATTTGTTTTGAGTCTCGTTACATTGTCTTCTCCCTTGATTCTTTCTTCATATGCTTTTAAGCGACCAACAACGTCTTTAAAGCCTATCGTCTTAAGGTCCAAAATTTGTTCAAGGGATGCAACTATGTGGAAATATCATCCAGGGAAGCTCGTAAGAAATTTTTTCGCAAGTTTCTTTTCAATCATGACCTCTCCTAGTGAAGCGGATTTTGAAGCAATTTCGGATAGTTTTGCTGCGAAGTCGTCTATGGTGCTCTTGTCACTCATCTTGAGGTTCTCGAATTCAGTGATTAGTGTTTGGAGTTTGGATTCCTTTGATCGATCAGCTCTAAGGTTGTGGGTTTTGATCGCGTCCCACATCTCTTCTTCGGTTTTCAAATTACCGATTTGAAGGATTAAATCCTCCAGAATCGACTGAAACAACAATGCTTTCACGATATTGTTCTTCTTTACGTCACCTAGTCCGGGATCGATCACATCCTAGACACTATGAATCCCGAGTAGCACCTCCACGCGTATCCTCCAAATTGTGTAGTTTGTTGATGTCAAAGTCGGGCATTAGAACATTAACGACATGTGTTCCTTAGCCGGTGGTTGGGACAATTCTCCTCTCGACGATTCAATTTTTGATCCTTCCACATAAATCAGAAAAAAAAAATGAATTGTTTTTTTTTCTAATTTCTCAAGTGAACTAAATTAAAGTGAATTCTTCTTTAATTCAAAGCTGATTAGAAATTGATGTGAAAAAAAAAAGTTGATTTGGGCCAAGTAAAAAACCCAGAAGCCAAACATGTCTTTTGATTAGAACAAGGGCCAAAAGTAAAAACAACCACATTTGTATATCTTTTATGTATACACAATCTCAAACAATAAGACTCCAACAGAAAAAAAAAACAAAAAAACAAAAAATAAAAGAAAAACAAAACATGAGGGCTTCAAATAGTTTCTGTGGCCAATTGACGTGTGTTGTAGCCGATTTCACTTGCTTCACAGAAATCACATATAAATAAAAAGAGCAGGTTATTCTGCTCGAGCTTTCCTGATTTCACAGAGCTCTAAGATTGTAGATTCTGAGAAGGGCGACACAGGTTCTCTACACGAGTACTTTTCCGAAGACGAACAACGAACAAGAGATCAGGCCTGACTCTAAGGGGAGGCAAGGAGGGCAGCCGCACAGGGCCCCAAAAGAAATAGGGCCCGAGTTTTTCAAAATTATATAATTAAGATATTATTATATATTATGTTTTCAGATTTTTAATGTCCTTTGGTTCAGCCGGTTAACACGCGTTTACTTAAATTCAATCCACATGGGTTCTTTCCAATATCAATTGTAACTTTTTAACTAGGACTGTTCACTATTTGGATAAAACCGAATTGTCCAATTGGACAATTTGGATCGGACTATTAGGTTCGGATATTCGGATATTCGGATATTCGGATTTTTGGATTGGTTTTTAGCAAAATCGAATTATTATTTTGGATTTCAGATTGGTTTTGGTTTATAAAATAAAAACCGAATAGTCCAAAAAAACCGAATTGCAATTTATTATTTTGTTCTTTTTAATATATATCTTTAATAATTTATAAATTCACTAAATTATTCTTTTAGTATATATTAAAAATTTTCATCTATTATAATACTTTAATATGTACTTCTTATCAAAAAAAATTGTCTATAAAGTAGTAAATTATAATATATTTTTCTTGATAGTTATTTATAAGTTTTAATTTACAACTAATTAAATAATATTTTTTAGTTTATATTATAAAGTAAGTTAATACTAAAGTTATATATTTGTTGAAATGTCTTCATTTTTGAAAACTGAATTGTAAAAAAACCGATCCAACCGAATTATAATTTGGTTGGATCGGATCGGATTTGAATTTAGTTTGAACTATTTGGATCTACGTTTTGAAAACCGAAATTAATTTGGATTCACTTGATCGGATCGGATTAAACCGATCCATCCAAACGAACACCCCTATTTTTAACAGTCGGCTTATTTTCATTCCCTTATGGATTGATATCATTAATATTCCAAGTTACAATTTTTATCCTTCATATCAATTCTCTTTACTAAATAAATTTTCAAAAATTGATCTTTAGCCCCTCAACTTTTATAAATTTATACTTGTCATTTTGTTTATTAATTTAATTTATTTTTTAGTTTTTCTTTATGACAATTCAATCTTTAATTTAAAATTCTTATATATATATATATATATATATATATATATATATATATATATATATATATATATATTAGTTTATATAATTATTTCATTACACGTTCGGGCATAAGGGCCTTTTTTTTCTGGTTCGTCCTGGACATTTGAATCCTCAGAACCTGCCCTGCAAGAGATCTTACTTTTCTGTTGTAGGTTCTTCTTCTTTCACAGAAAACTGTCACAGGTGCTTCTTCTTCTCAATGCTCTAATACCAATTAAAGTCAAACAACAAAGGAAGAACAAGTATTGTGTTGCATAAACTCGCAATCTTTATTCAAGAAATATTACTCTAAAATTTCAATATACACAATTGTTAATTACAGGAGGAATCAAACACCGATTTTATACTAAACAAACATATTAGGATTCTATAAGAAAGATAACTTAAACTTTCCTATTAAACACATTCCTTATTGCTCAATGATTTTTTGGAACTTGGACAACACTCCAAGGAAATATGATTTGGACCGGAACACGTCAATTTGGAACTTGAACACGTCAATTTGCCTTATTTGTCCCACATATTCACCAATACCATTTGCTCAACCTAACCTAAAAGATTAGGGTTTTTATTTTTTAAGTAGGCTTAATGGTTGGTATTCGTTTAATTGAAATGTTATCTACTTGTAATGTTAAAACTACAACCAAACGTTTTTATAAGAAAAAATTAATCTTTTTGTCGACATTCTTAAAAGGTATTCAAGTGAAATCCAAACATCAAGCATACACAAGACGTGAATCTATTTACTTTTAAGAAAATAGGAATAAAGGAAGATTATTCTAGTCTTAGATAACCGTTGGCTATATTTTTAAATGGCAAAGATTCTTCTATTTTGTAATTTATTGGTATTTTTATTTTAATCGATTTTTAAGCTTTTACAAAGTCAAAGAATCAAAAGCAAAATTAGAGGCCACAAGGTGACAAGTGTATTGGATGCTAAACATGCGGTTGGACCATGGTAGATTCTTCAACACCTTAGGTTAATTATGTCTAACGTTGTGTATTGGACTAAATTTAATTGAGCAAGGATCGACAAATTATAAGTAACTGGGTGTGATTACACGGGTTTATTAAATAGATCAAAAGTAATGATACTGTAAGTTTTGATAACCACAAAGACCATGCTAATAAAAAAATAAGTAACGACTGAATTTATGACATTTGATAGACCATATGGACTATTTATGTAATTTGGTACCAAAAGGTTTCTAGCCCAGCACAATCCGGTGTTGCCCTTCCTAATTAAGGTTGAGGGTTCAAGTTCTGTTGTGGACATATGTGGATTTAAGGAGTAGTTTAGGAGTAGATTAGATTTGTCATTTCAAAAAAAATTATGTAATTTGATTTTAATTAATCTATACTAATAAAATTAATTAATATGAATTCATAAATGATACATTAATATACATATACATTAATTAATATATTAATAGAAAGAAGAATTCACAAAAAGAAAGTTATTATGTTTTTTTTTAAACAGCAAGCTAACTAATCTACTCCTAAATAACAACCTATGTCTCCATAGAGATTTGAACCCCTGACCTCTCATATAAGAATATCACTCCATACCGCTAGGCCATTGGCCATTTGGTAGAAAGTTATTATGTACATTGATTAATATATTTATAAAATTAATTAATATAAAGTTGACATTTAATAGGTGTAATTTGAATATAAAAAAATACTAGAAAAATGACAAATGGATATTAAATAATTCAAAAAAATTTAAAAAACGACAAGCGTCAAAATGAAGGAGAATAAGACATGTGGCAAAATCATTCTTATTTATTATTGTAGATTATTATTAGGGTAGATAGGATCAAATAAACTTAATTAATCGATTTTTTTTTGTTTTTAATACAATGGAATTTTTACTTTTATTATAAATAAAATTTTGAACTATAAACAAAAAATCACTTTTGTTTAATATGGTTTAGTTTGGTTTTTCGATTTCATTGGGTTGCATTGCATCATTCACATCCCTAATTTTTTTTCTAAGAAAACAAAGTCGTGGAAAAACAAAAGGTAAAAATGAACAAGTCATGTAGGGATGAGCATTTGGACCGGGGAAACGGCCGGAATAGGTACCGGATAGAACCGATTGGGCCGGGACCGAGACGATATTCTTGTGGATATTTGGAACCGGGAACCAGTAGAACGGGAAAAAACCGGACTCGCATGTTGCTATTTTTAGAGGATCGGTTCCAACATTGAAGACATGCCAAGAATCGGTAGGAACTAGAACCGGTAGAACTGGCGGTCCGGTTCTGTTCCTATTTTCCACCAAGTTCGGTTCCCGGACCGATTCCGATGCACATCCCTAAAGTCATGTATCCAAAGTAATTTGTGTTAGAAAATAAACTGTTGATGGACCGATTTATAAAATATTTACTTACCTTGTGGGTTGAGTTTCCGGTTTGACTCAAGATCCTCAAAATCCCTTCCATCTCTCATATTAGGGTTTATCTACATCTATAAATGTAACGCCCGTGTTTTGAGGATAAACCATTGTAACCTATTTTAAAGTAATAAAGATGAATTACTTGAATATTATGTGAATTGTGTGATTTTATGTGATTATATACTTGTTTGTATAGATATAGAGCATGTTTGGCAAAAGTAACTCTTAGTTGGAAACGGGTAGCGGTTAGCTGGTAGCGGGTAGCTGGTAGCGTGTAACAGGTAGCTGGTAACGAAAATATGTAGCTGGTAGCGAAAATATGTAGCTTTTATTTGTTACATGAATGTTTGGCAAAAGTAGCTGAAAGCTTTTAAAATATAAAAAATTACATAAAAGGACAATTAATTAAAAATAAATAAATATATAAATATATTTTTAAGGGTAATTATGGAAATTAATTTCAAAAGCTCAGGAGCGTTTTGTTAAACGCTACATGAAGTAGCTTTTAGAATCAGAGTGTTTTGTTAAAATTAAAAGCTAAACGCTCGTACTGCCAAACAAAACTTTTTGTTTAAACTAGAGCGTTTTATCAAAAGCTAAAAGCTAGAAGCTCCCAAACGCTTCCAAAAGTTTCGTGCCAAACAGGCTCATAATAAAAATAAGCGTCAAAAACAAAACATTAGATAAGTCCGATGTCTATGAAGGGATTCGTAGTGGTCGTGACAAGGATTCCGGACATATAAAGAACGCCGAAATCCGAGTTATAACGAAGAAGTTATGACATGTCGAAGTTTCGAAACAGAACCGACATGACATTACGTGACGTAAAAAGTGAGTTTATGATAAAGTGCTTTTTAGCCTTAGCAATCTAAACGAAAGTCGTAATATATGTTAAACCGAGGGCGTGCATAAAACGAACGCTAAAATCTAACTTCGTATGAGGAAGTTATGATTTTTTCAAGTTTCGGCATAGCAGTATGCAACCCGGAGTTCGAATATTAGATCGGCCGATTTTTAGCCGACACGACCTAAATGAGAATCGAAGGTCTCATTAATAGTATTTCAACGGTAAAAATACAGACAAAAACGGACGTCGGATAAAGAAGTTACGAATTTTTAACGGACTTTTCCTGTCCCATCCTGTTAAAAATATAACTTTAAAAATAGAATCAAATTAGCCGACGGAGTCTAAAAGAACGTTGTAGAGAACGGTTCCACTTATGCGTGGATATAAAGAACATCGAAAACGGAGCTCGTATACGAAAGCTACGAATTTTCGAAGTCATGTGTGCAAATTGCGAGACTGTCCGAAGAGAACGCCCAGCGTTCTCGCAACACTAGGTCCGAAGTGAGCCACGATGCACCATCTGATGGTTGACATGCAAATGGTACGAACGTGTTGCTTACCCTCGTATGCTCAACGTTCCGAGGAATGCCCAACGTATCACCGAAGGTACGCGCAACGTAGTTAGCAGCTTCGGTTATAAATAGGATACGAGGCCATGCGTTTTTCTCATAGCTTTTAAGCCACACTTACTCTCTCTAATCTCTCTCTAGCCTCTGTAAACCACCTCGAAGCCTATGAAACCTCCCAAGCACTATAAGAAAGCCCCGGAGCGCCCGAAGGCTCCGAGAAAAAGAGTTTTTCGGTTTGAAACTCTGCCCGCACAGAACCCAGTTTTCCGCAAACCTGCCGATTTCGTCGAAGGAAATTATTTTTTTAAAAGAGCGAAGTGTTGTCTGAGATCAGAATCACCACCTTAACAAGTGAGTGCATAGTTACTTTCATCTTACACATAGATATGAAGTATTTTATATAAATTACGTGCTATGTGTGCATATTTACTTGAGACCCGTGCTAGATGAAAGATTTAAACTTATTTTTTTTTCATATTTAAACTGTACATGTATTTTGTTTTTAGATTTGAAGCTTTTCTTCAGATCTAGATTGTAGATGTATTTTGTTTTCATATATAAACCTTTTCTTCAGATCTAGACTGTAGATGTATTTTGTTTTCAGATCTGAACATTTTCTTCAAATCTAGACTGTAGATGTATTTTGTTTTCAGATCTGAACATTTTCTTCAGATCTAGACTATAGATGTATTTTGTTTTCAGATGTGAACATTTTCTTCAGATCTAAAACTAAAGATGTATTTTATATCTACAGATATGTTGGGTAGAACATGGGTAGATAAATGATGAGGGGAGAAAGATGATATAGATGAATATTGGTAGTTGCGCCACAACCTGTAATGTTTTCGAACTACGATGTACTCTAAACATCCTAGCAGCTGTGCAAAAAGGATAACATCGGCAGCTGCGCCTAATAGAGAACGTCATAATCCTGTCAGCTGCGCCTAAATGATAATATTGGCAGCTGCACCTAATAGATAACATTGGCAGCTGTGCCATAGGCAAAGATGGACTCCGTGCATATTCCTTAGGAGAATCCTGAGGAATGAAAAAGTGAATGATAGAGGATTCTAAGGGTAGATCCTTAAGAGTAAAGAAGATAATAGGGATGAGTAATTGGGTTGATTGTTTGATGTTTAAACATAATAACTATATTTTTGTAGGTTGGAAACCCTATGTACTCTCCAAGTTTCCCAACCTGACCCACTCAGTTTATTTGTATCACAGGTGTCGATATAAAGCTACACTACACCGAGAGATTAAAGAGATGTAGATCACTAGTGTAAATGAATGTAAGTTCTATTTATGCTTACGTTTCTGTATTGATGTTGACATCCCAAAGTTTTAAAATGAATAAAATACATTTCTTCGGAAATGCTTTGATAACATATTTATCATGTTTTTCTGGGAACAAAAATTCCGCAACACTTTTCTTTAAAAGTATTCACTGGTTTTAAAAACAAAGCATAAACAAATCAGTCTTTTCTGGCCATGAAAATGGGGATGCCACAATAAATACATGTAATGGGGAGCAAATCAATACACACGAAATTACATAAACAAATTTGTGAGTCTCATTGCTGAGGGTTCTTAGACGTGGTCTTGAGATTAACTGGAAAAATCAACCCTAGTTCTTTAGATTCGAAGATTATAATGAAATTAGATATGTAATCATTCTTTAATGTTTACGTTTCTTTTAATCAGATTCGAGATTAAAGATCCAAAATTAATGTTTTCGCATTTATGGTTTTGGTTATCAAAATAACCAACTAGTATCAGAGCCTACTCGAATATGTTACTAGAAATTTTTGGTTGGCTTAAGATCTCTAAAGTTAGTCAATGAAATAATATACATGCTGTTGTTCCTCGTTATGTCAAGAATGTATTCTTTAGATTCATTTTTTTAGCAAATACGATTATATGGGGATATTATTATTATGATAGATTTTGATTTTATTTTATTGTTGTTGTCTTTTCCGAACATAACTATGTTGACGTCATTATCTTCATAATCTAATTGGCCTAAAGTATTGTGAGGTATTTAAGGAAATTATTTGATAACATCTTTTGTTATATATCAATTTGACACCATTTCATGTATGGTTGTCTTTTTATTTGTGGTTATCAATAAATTCGGTTATGCTATTATTTATTTTCTTGGAAAATTTAGTAACATAATATATTGCCAAAGTGATCTTTTTTTGTGTAAATATCAATTTTCTAAGAATCTAAATATTATGGTTTATGTGTTTATTAATACATATAACAATCGATCCAAAGGTAGGCTCATATCTGGCCGAATAAACACATATATAATCATAAACATGTGATAATCTTCTAGGTTACATGTTATTAATAAGTCAATCCAAAGAAGGGCTTATTAATTAACATGATTTATTGTCAATGCTTATTATTATATTTTATGGTTTATGTGTTTATTAATGTGAATATTAATCGACCCAAATGTAGGTTAATATTTTTCTGGATAAATACATGTTTGATGATAAATATGCGATAATTTTTAGGTTACATGTCATTAATAAGTCAATCCAAAAAGGGGTTTATTAATTGATATGATATATTGTCAATTCTTATTATCAAAATTTATAGTTTATGTGTTTACTAATACAAAACATGAATCTATTGATAATTATCTTTGAAATTGGATTAGCATGAACAATACCACATCGAAACAAGTTTACAAGTTCAAAAACAGCTTAGGCTAATGTTCCTAGTCCAATTTCAGCCAAAAAACACGAAGATATGTTGTCTGGAGCCCAAACTCGTCGAGTTCTTCATGGAACTCATCGAGTTCATGCTCTAATACATGAACTCGTCAAGTTTTCTACCAGAACTCGTCGAGTTTTATGGTCTGGACAGATTCAACTTTGAAAAAACACATTTGCATCAAGTATAAGAGAAAGCAAGCCTAGGCTCTGATACCACTGTTGGGTTTTGAGCATTCTAACACTCCTAAGTGTACATGCAACCCTAAATACCATGGATCTATGTTTTTTCTATTATACATGCAAATATGAACTTTCCAAGGTATTCATCCTAACTAGCATAATAACATTGATTCATATAAATATATCAAGTTAGAATTACATACCTCTTTGATGTAGAATGTCTTCATGAAGCTTGAGTGCCTAGTGCCCCAAGTGTGACACCTCAAATGGTTCACAAAACACCAAATACACTTGGAATAGATTAGAGATAAATCCTCACTTCATAAAATCGGCTAGCCCTTTCTATCACAGATAGTGGCCAATTTTCTCCAAGAATAAGATCATTATATAGTTAGGGTTACACCATGTAAACCCTAATTGTCATAGCCTTTCATTTCCATGGTCCATGGGTACAAATACACCATAGAGCATCTTATGGGTTTTAGCCCAACTTGATAATCCATGGAGCATTAGCCCACTATACAAGTATGGATGATTTACACAATCAACCCATATATTTAATTAGTCTTCTTTTGATCACGTAATTAATCCTAGATTAATTCTTGATCAATACTAGTTAAATAATCTTATTAATATATTAGAACTTAATATATTAACAAACCTTAAGTTTTATTTCTCCCATTATAGTCTATCCAAATGCATGATGCCATGCAACCCAAATGGACCATGTCGGGTCGGGTCAAGTCTTACCAATTATAGTTATGGACTTAGACATTAATCCAATAGCAAGAACATTAATGGCATGATTGATAGAGCCCATGAGCAGGAGATTGAGCTAGAGCTTCAGGAAAAGTGCAGTCCAGAGCTGGTGTAGACAACGGTGGGTCGGGCAAAAAGGCCCAAGGTTTCTGGTTCACATCCTTGAGATCGGCAGGGTCGGAGCCGTTATGGCAAGTGCAACTAGCCGCAGGGTGGGGCAGGTAGAGCAATGGGATCGGGTTCTTTTAGATGTGGGCGGACTGGACGTATGAGTAGGGATTGACCTCGGGGTGCACTGATTTGCTTGCATTGCAATTAGATTGGCCATAAATAAAGCTAAGTGTATGGTGCAGATGGGAGGAGCAGTGGTTGTACCTGCACCAGACACCTTGAGGATGACCGATGCCTGTTAAGGGAAGGCTGAGACACCTGTGGTGAAGATTAGGGCATTCCAGTTTACTACCGATGAGGCTCTAGAAACACTAGATGTGGTTACCAGTATGTATCTTTATTGTAGGGTCGAAATTAGATAGTAAGAGTCGAAAGTTGTATCTTCTGTTATGTGTCTGTAAGTATTGAAAGCTTAGTACTTTCGATATGTTATCTATTTACAAGGCATAGTTGTTTCGATACGTCAAGCTTAGTCCTTGTATTTTTTCTACGTTTGTTGTACCCTATAAATAGGGTAAGTACTTAGGTCAGAGCAGTGGTTCAAATATTCTCTCTCTTTGTACTCTTTAGAAGTGAAATTGAGATAATTAGATGTTATTTAGATAGGTGTGTCTTTTATTGATTTTACTTAATTGATTGATTCGTTTATCATTTTTAACACATATCAACTGATATCAGAGCAGAATTCATATCATTGATTGAAGTTCTATCGTATTTTTTTATCTTTTTGAATTACTCTTTCCGATTAAAAGTTTTTCGTAGATTGAAACAAAAAAAAACTTGTGTTAACCGATTGAGTTGCATCGATTCTGCATTTTGTGTGTTAGATCAATTTATCTCTTATTTATTTCTATCCTTGATTCCTATTTGATTCGAATATCTCTTTTCTCAAAAACCGTACATCGATGGCGAAGCTCAACTTGAATACAATGAAGAATTTCTCTCATTTGCTTGGATCTGCAAAAAAAAACAATTGAAGTTAATTCCAGAATATTACGAACAATGGGCAGACAGAATGGAGGATTGCTTGAATGGCATTCTCTTTATGTGATCAAGAATGGGTTTGTACTTCTACTCGTTAGTCAGCAAAAGGTTAGTCAACAGAATCCAATCATGAAGATTGAGATTTGGTAGGTCAGCAAGAGAAATATCATGAACTGAATCTTCAGAACCACGAGTAACCCGAAACTTCACATTGATAAACTTCCCCGCGGCATCTGGCTTCATAACCTTGACCGTAGTAATCTTCTTTGCACTCCACGTCAGGAATTGAAGTTGCAAGAAAGCAAGGTAATAATCAATCAGCTCTCTATCAACCTTCGGGTCAGGAGAAGGAACAGAGGCAATTGGCTCAAAACAATGAAAAACAAATGCCCTTCAGGTGATCGGCATATCAAATTGCGAGTCTTTGTTATTATCCAAGACAAAAGAAATGACTGCTTCAAGCCAATGAGTGTTTGGGGACTCAATTGCTTCCTTCAACAATTTTTCCAATGTCCACAATGGAAAAAGAGATTTTCTTCGTTCCAAAATGTCAAGGGCTTCTTTATATTTTCTTTCCCTCTCCTTGGCTTCACAAGTTTCTTCATTCTCTTCTTCTTCTCCACTTTCACCAATGATTTTCTTTCCTTTGTCTTGAACTGTTGAACCCGAAGCTTCATTATCCTTCAGTTCTTTGGTGACATTTGGTTTAACAGGAGGAGGTTGAAGATTTTTACTTGCTGGTGTTTGGCTTGTGGGGGTTTGTTTTGGTGGAGCTTGACATGCTTCTCCCCCTTGTTTTGGAGGGACACCCGCCTCCAAAACACCTTCGATCCTGCTCAGTATTGCAAGTGTGGGACGCAATTTTTTAGCCAAATGTCTCCTGTGGGTGATGGTTAGAACCGTATCATGGGCCTCCAACAGATCGACCAAAAGAGCATGAACATCACCAACACAACTTTTCACAACTACATGCTCGGACTTGAGATCATCAATCTCCTTCTTTGCTTGGGAAAGCTTGACAGATTGAGTTTTTATCAGAGTGGATTGTCGAGCAATCTCATCCATCAACTTATTTTCCATAGCCAAATCAGCTTGGAGTTTATCGAGACGGGAGTTGATAGAAGATTGGAGCACCGTGTGATCGGTTTGGATGCTGTTACGAGTAGTTTTAAATTTCACCTGTTCAGCCTGTACTGAAGAGGTAAGCTTTTCAACGGTGGCACTCATTGAGTTTGAATTTTGTTGTGATGCAGCTTGAATAGACTCCAAAAATACTTACATTTCCACTCGCTTTCTTAGTGAAAATATCAACGGCCTTGGTTGCATTCTCAATAGAAGCTTCATGCTGCTGGAAAAAGGTAGCCACGAGAGCTTTAATAGCAGCATCATAGTATGCTGATGTGGAGGATTGGGATGAAGAAGCGAGTAAAGTATCAAGCTTTTCATTTAAAGCCTTAAGATGCCTCTTGGTGACTGGGACATCATCATCATCATCATCACTCTAAATAGTAAAGGGGCTGTAGTGGAAAATATCAAAATCCATGTGATTACCACCAAGAATGGTGTCTGTGTGATGAGGAGGACATGGAGAAATGGAAATGGGAACATAAGTGTGATGAGGAGAAGGAGGTGCAGATGGAACTGTGTTAGTATATTTTACCTCGTGTGTGACTATATAGACCGAATCGTCAGACTGGTCTTGCTCCATCTCGAGTTCATCCTCAACATCATGATCGGAGGGAGCATATTCACTATCACTAGATGATGAAACTCTTCGCTTGTGCGCTTTCTTCTATAGCTTTCACTTTTTAGGAGCCGAAGGCTCAGCAGTTTGACCCTTTCGCTTCTTGGGTGTGAGAAGTTTAAGCGATGGACCCTCTTGAACTTCCTTCTTTTTGTCCCCTTTCTTACACCCTTTCTTTGTCTTGTCAGCTTCATCGGGGGAACGTTGCATCTCGGGAGTGAGTTCCCTTGGACCCAAAAAATATAATTTCTTGTATTCTGTAATAAGTTTACTAGGAGCAAAAATACACTTGTACATTGTTTCAGGGACCGAACCGATGAAGGGAAACTTGGAGGAGTCGGCCACAATGATCTTTGTGGTGTCGAAAGTTGCGATTGAAGATAACAAAGAATCCACCATGACTGGAATTTGAAATTTCTCCATATCCCTTTAGGTAACAATGGTCCAAAATCTCCCACATGAAATCTCAGTATGACGAGATGACGAATTCAAGCTTTAAACCAATTGAGTCGAAAGAAATGACCCATAATCGAGATTTATGCCATGGTACATACCATAGATAATGGTCATAAAACCTTTTCTGGCACCATTGGACCCAGCCACTTTCTCAGAAAAACCCTTACAGAAAAGCATAAACAACCCATTCCATTGAGGAGGAAGGCAAGCTTTCTTGACCTTGGTAATGGTGGAGAGTATTAGTGTGCCCCATGTTGTAGAACATCTCGAAGATCTGGGCAGTCGTAATCGATTCCGGGTTCACCATTGAGTCCTCATAAGTTAGCCCTAAAAGAGAGAAAAACCTAATTTTGGAGACGAAAGATTTCTTGTCAAATATCTCAAGCATAATGCGCTCCTCAGCCTTGATGTACTTTGCAGAAGAAGAAACATGAGAAGGGAAGGACATCGACACACATTCAACTTTGGAAAGAGCATGTACCAATGCCCAATGGCGAGTACTTGAGGCATTCAACGATCTGCAGCATAAAAGAAGCATACTTGAACAGTGTCAAGTCGATAATCAGGTTTTGGTTAGGCTTGATCGTGAGGAGAGAAGATTGAGTGGTGTGTTCTTGAACTAAAGACGATTCTGCCATTGTTGAAGCTAGGTGAGGAAGATGAACAGTAGAGAGGTTTTTTCTGTTTGAATGCTTGAGAGATTTTGTGAGCGATAAAGAAGAATAGAATAATGAGAAATCCTTTTATATGATTTCCATGAGAGAGAAGATCTGTGACGATCACGTAGGCAAGGTTTTCGGAAACGATGCCTGATTGGACGTGATTTGACAACTGTAAACCCCGAAAAGCATGTTAGTCAGCATGACAGTAGGTGACGTTCCATATTTCACGCGCCTTTATTTGAAACTTATCCATTCGGTGTCTCTTCATATTATTGAAATGTTTCAGCTTCCTTTCAAAGAAATGAATCCTTCTCCACTTCATAGTCCAAGGAGATGAATTGAGCTCCTTTCGCCTTTTAACATATAAGACCACCAGTGAATTGAGAGGTGAAACTACACAACTTAAAATTATCATTAGTACCACGAACCAGACTTTTGGGGGATCATAAAGATCTTCGTGCAAGAGTGTGCCAATGAAAAAGAAATAAAACAAATTGTTTATTTGGGATGTTAGTGATGTTATGAGAGACATAAAACGGATGATCCGGGGCACGAATCTCTTCCTTCAAAGTCAAGAGAGACTTAGAAGTGTATGTGTGGTTTCCCATTGAAGTACGATCAGATGCTTGTTAAGAAGCAATGAAAGGCATCTTTTGAAAGTTAGGCTATAAGGGTGGATTTCGCTTTAAATGAACTACGGACCTTGACATAAGACCAAAAGTTGAGTGAAGTACTTGTGTGGCCAGTGTAGCAAAAAACATCAAGTAGGTTTGTCCATTTTTCAGTGACTTGGTGATAAATATTGAAATCTCAAAACAAAACAAAATCTAGATCTTTTTGGTAGAAATACCCTTGTGTTGGAACATTTCATAAGGATCTCGCAAAAAAAAGAAGATTTCCTCGTACCTCCCATATGAGTGGTGTCGTTAGTTCATGGGTGAAAAACTAGAACATTAAATTGTTCACCGTCAATTCATTAAAGGAATTAAATTGTGGGTTTCATTTAGATCATGGTGTAATGAAACTAAGATCATTAACACAGATGTTGTGTAACCATAAACCTCAGTGATATATTCTGAGAGTCTCAAGGGTTACTTTTATGGAATTGAAGATAATAGAGAAGAATTTGTGAGATGGGTAAAGAACCGAAAGTACCTCTGTTATATATAAGTGACCAAGTAGAAAACTCTTAACTCAATATGAGAAGAGTAAGGTAGCTCATGACTTAAGTGAATTTAGCAGCCTGATTGGGAAGAAACGATTGGTATATATCGAATTAGTAAGGCTTCACTATAGAGTCGTTGAGGCTTAGGGCAACATACAGTTGCATGCTTCTAGGGACACTTAGCTAGTAAACAGAGTAAAATTATATAACTTCCCCATGATGCATTGTTGAGACTGTCAGCAATCGTGTTAGAATGCAATTGAAATAAATAAAAGAAAATATTTTTGTATTTTTGTAAAATTTCTGGAAAAGAAATAAAAACAGAAAGGAAAAATATTTTTGTGATTTTAAATTTTCTTGAAAAAGTTAGAAAAAAAGAAAGGAAAAATATTTTTGTAATTTTAAATTTTCTTGAAAAAGAAATAAAAAGAGAAAGGAAAAATATTTTTGTAATTTTAGAAATTTCTTGAAAAGGAAATAAAAATAGAAAGTAGAAAAATATTAAAAATATATATACATCAAGTTTTAACCGAATATTCGCCATTGATGGATGAAGTGAAACATACCGAGCGTTCGGTATAGTTCCGTACCCGAAAAAGTCGGAACCGAAATAGACCGAGCATTCGCTCTATTTCGCTAGTTGAAAATTTAAGAGGCGAAGGCGAAAGGTGTACTTAAGGAAGCGAAGATGGTTTCGGTATAGATTCAACTTCGATTATTCCCAAGCCTTGGAGTATTCTATTGAAGGTTGCTTCAAGCAAGGCTTTCGTGAATATGTCAGCCAATTGATCAGCGGATCGAACGAAGTGAACTTCAACATTACCATCTTCTACGTGATCCTTGATAAAGTGATATCGCAGTGCAATGTATTTCGTCTTGGAATGTTGCATTGGGTTGTGACAAATACAGATTGCACTTTCTGAGTCACAGTAAAGGGGAATCTTCTTCATATTTAGGCCATAATCTCTTAGTTGGCTTTGTATCTAGACGACCTGTGATGTACAAGATGTTGCGGCTATATATTCAGCTTCGGCAGTGGATAGAGATACACACGTTTGTTTCTTGGACTGCCAGCTGACGAGTTTACCATCAAGAAATTGACAACCTCCAGTTGTGCTCAGGGGCGGAGCATACTAAGGGCTAGGGGGTTGTGCCCCCCCCCCCTTGTTTTTTGGCTTATAATTAGGTTTTCCTACTAATTTTTATAAATATTAGACATAAAATTATAAGATATACGAATTGGCTCCTGCTGTTTTTTTTTTAAGAAACTATGGTTTTAGTTTTGCCCCCCCCCTCCCCCCCCCCCCCCCAAATAATTTGGTCAAGCTCCGCCACTGGTTGTGCTCTTTCGGTCTAAACCACATCCTCCAAGATCGACATCGGAGAACGCTTGAACAAAGAAGTCTGATTTAGCTGGATACGATATTTCGAGAGACGTTCGCTTCAAGTATCTGAGAATGTTCTTAACAGCCACCATGTGAGATTCGCGTGGATTGGCTTGGAACCTGGCACAATAGCAAACAGAAAATATGATATATGGTCTACTAGTTGTAAGATACATTAGTGACCCTATCATTTGACGATAGAGAGTCATATCAGCAGCCGGTTTTTCCATAGATGGAGTTAGCTTCAAATTGAATGCCATTGGAACCTTCACTTTTGATTCTCCCAACATGCCAAATTTTTCCAGCAAGGTCTTTGTGTAAGCTTCTTGATTGATAAAAATACCTTCTGGTCCCTGTCTTATGTTTAGGCCAAGGAAAAAGTTAATTGGACCCATTAAGCTCATCTCAAATTTAGTCTCCATCAATTTTCGGAAATCAGATGTTAAGCTGGGATTCGTGGAACCGAAGATGACGTCATCAACATAAATTTGGACTATCATAAGGTGGTCACCTTCTTTCTTGCAAAAAAAAGGTTGGGTCAACTGAACCTTGTTTGAATTTAGACATTTTTAGAAAGCGAGTTAAAGTTTCATACCAAGTTCTAGGAGCTTGCTTTAGACCGTAAACCGCCTTGTCCAGAATGTAGCAATGATCAGGGTATTTCTAATTCACGAAACCCGGTGGTTGTTCAACATATACGGTTCTTACAACTCCCCATTTAGGAAAGCACACTTGACATCCATTTGAAAAACCTCAAAATTCTTGTGTCCAGCGTATGCCAGAAAGATTCGTACTGATTCTAACCTTGCTACTGGAGCGAAGGTTTCTTCATAATCGATCCCTTCTTCCTAACAATATCCTTTCACCACAAGTCTCGCTTTGTTCCTTATGACGTTGCCTTCTTTATCCATCTTGTTGTAAAACACCCATTTTAAACCTACCACAGATGCATCAGGTGGTGTGGGAATCAATCTCCAAACCTCGTTTCGTTCGAACTCATTGAGTTTGTCTTGCATGGCCTGAACCCAATCAGAGTGATCGAGTGCAATGTTAAATGTTTTCGGTTCTATCTTGAAGACGTTTAGCAATCAAGCAAGAAATATTCCTTTGTTTCAAAAAATTTAAATTGTCACATTGAAAATAAATCAATTCATCTCTAGCCCGAACTAACTTTGATTCATTCTTCTCTATCCATATCCTTCACTCCTCACTCTTGGAAGACACCCTGCTGATTTGATCAGTTAGGTTAGAATTCGTGAGGCGTGGTTGTTTTAGGCTACCACTTAAACTAGAAAAGGTGAATTTTAAATCATTTAATTCTTTTTCATAGTTAGAAACGGGTATTTTGAGAGATTCAAGGATGGAATTTACCTTCTTGATCAATTGATCACACTCGTTGATCTGCTCTCCAACTGGTTTTGTAGTGAAGCATTTGTCTTCCCTTTCCTTCACTTCATCGCACCCGCCATTTTTAGCATAGCCTCTCATTTGTGATATTCCAACTGTCACCATCGGATGCTTTCCAGCAAACTCAGAACCTTCTTCCTTTGCAACAAATGCCCTGCCATGAGTGGGTTTGCGAACTTCCTCATCTTCCGAGTCAGTAGACCATAACTCCACTCGACCGAACTCGTTTTCTTCAAAATTTTACTGCACAATTAACACAGACATGGATTTATCGTTAGACTTTTTCTTCTTGGTCTCTTCAAGCTTACGCATGTAGTAAGCTTCATCATCTTCACCCTCTTTTTTCTCATTCAATCTCCTTAACATGCATTACTTCGATAGATGGTTTTTGCCATGACAATAATTACATTCATATCCAGAGTCACCCACAAGTTTTCTCTCCTTCTTCTCTTCTTCTTTCTGAGGAGTGGTTTTAATCTCTTCTTTTGCTTTCTCCAAACTGTAGCTTCCCTTCCAGTTTCGGTTCTTGGCGGGGAACTTCTTTCTAGCAAACCGCTTGGGATTTGATACCATCAATGTGTATTCTTCAATTATCCGATCACACTCAGAAAGATTTGACTCTTCTTCTTCTTCAACCAAATTCTTACCCTTTGAGATAAGAGCCAAGGATCCCATTTCGGAGACCACCTTTGTTTCCTTTGTCACAACACTTTCATGTGACTTGAGAATTCCCACGAGCTTCACCAACGAGTAGGATTTAAACTGTTCATGAGCTTTAACAGTTGAAACCACCACCATCCATTCTGGCCTTAGACCATTCATAAAAGTGACCTTCTGCTCAATCACCTCTCTGCCGATTCAGTGCTTAATCATCCTACTGAGAAGATGGTTATAACAATCGAATATTTGAATGAGACTTTCATCTGGATTTTGCTTGAAGTCGCCAAACTCCAAAAGTAGAAGAGTTTGAGTTGAATGCTCAAGATCCTCATCGGTGGAATATAAGTCCTTAAGCCTGTCCCATATCTCCTTTGCTGTAGTGCAAGAACTCACCAGACGAAAAGTGTCAGATTGTAAAGCGAATCTGATCATCCTCATTGGTTATACGTTGCTAATCAATTTGTCCTTCTCATCTTGAGTGACATCCTTCACATCGATCATTAGCTAATTGTACTCTTTCTGTGTCTTGATGTTTCTGTTGGTTCCTGAGTGGGCGAAAGGACACATAGTAATAGCCTCCCAGATTAAATATACGTTGACCTCTGAGCCAAGAACATAATCTTCAAAGTGTAGAGCCTAGACTTCATACTCTTGAGTATACAAGATAGGGATCCTCATAGTCGAACCAATGTTGTTGGAGATGTTAATGGGATTGGTTTGAGAATCTTTGTGTGACATGATGACTTGATTTGTTTACCTGTCAAGAATCAGACTTGTAAAGCGATATAGGGTAAAATCGAGATCAAAGAACAACGTCAATGAAGAGATGACGGCTTAACAAATTCGATAAAAGCGGAAACCCTAAAGATTTTCTTCAACAGAAGAGATGCGTATGAACTACACAACCTCCCGCTCTGATACCAATTGATGAGATTAAAACTCTTTAAGATCGATGAGATTCTTAACAAGTAACAGAATAACACAAAGCAATTAAGAACACAAGATGAATCAAACTAGTGTCGAATGATTAATAAGCCACGACCTCATAAGAACTCTATTAAGAATTACTACTGTAGAGATATGGTAGGGTTACAATAATGAAATCAACAATTCACACATACACTATACATGCATGCACAATATAAAGCTAACCCTAATAAATGAAACACAGGTGGACAGGCCCGGTACCATGGAAACAAAGAACTATAGACAAAAAGCCCAATGACGCAATATTACTAACCCAACAGTGATGAATGAGAATTTTCATCTTTGGGAAAATAAGACTAACTCCTTGTTCACATGTATATGTGAGTCAAGTAAAGGACTAAGGGATCGAGTACACTTGGTTGTGCGCTGATCAGGTCCACCACAAAGAATGATACGGCTATTCGTCATGATTTACTAAAGTTTAGTAAATATGGTTGTGCTTGAAAGTTTAAGTATAATTCTGAAACATTGGAAACGTTTCAACGCATGGTAGGACGAATGAGAAGAATCAAATTAGGCAGAAAGATAAAAGTTTCTCCAATCTAAAAAGATGGGAGAGTACTTCAGTATCATGTTTTATAATCATCTTAAAGATTATGGAAAGTCGTATCACAATGAATTCTCTAAGGACATCTTGGTGCATTTGCTTAGCTAAGAAGAGGAATCGTAAACTGTTGAAATGGTTAAATCAAGAAGATGAGTCATACTTCGTTCCAAAATTGAGTCTTAGAGTAACACTCCAAGATCGAGCCTTGAGTGACATAATGTTAAGAAGGTTTAAATCACTTATAAAATGTAGAGTGAAATGTTTTCCTACTCTTGTACAAGTGAAATTGGTAAGTTGTGATGTTTTGGATAAAAACAAAGACCAACTAAGGCCAATTTTGTGAAGTGTTCGTCTTGATAAGAATCCGTGCTAACTCTTAAATATTTGGTTTTTCAAGGAATGGTTCTTGACAAGAGAATCTTATATGTCAAGAGGTCAGTGGGAGTCTTAAAGATCTTGAAAGGTTTCAAGAACTAATCAAGGGTATTGTTTATCACTAGTACACAACTTGAGGTTTATAACATATCGTGTTGACATATTATTATTTCTGTGCCCATTCCAGTTAAAGTTGACTATGCATGTGAGTTCTATGAGTTCTCATTTGTTTGCATAACTACTTGGAAGCAATGGTAGGCCCTTGTGCTGCCAGGTGGCAAGAAGTTAAGATTGAACAAGTTCAGTCCATATGAGTTTGGATTTGTCACTAACCTCCTCTTGTGGTTATGTTTTTGATAAATTGACATGGATAGGAACACATACACCATAAAATCTAAGTGTCATAAGGTTTCTCTTCGATTCATGAAAATGATGGTGAGGAAACGCTTTCACTAAGTAGATTTTAAGCAGATAGAAATTGTGATACTTGCATTCTCAAATTTAATTATAGCATCCCTTTTCATATTTCAAATTGTGAGCAATGTCAAAGGTCTAAACATTTGAGACTATGATTACGACATTACTTTTCATAGTTCTAAAACTGTTTAGACACACATGTGAGCTATCTAAGGAAAGGCGTATGATTTTTGGAAGCTTAGATAAAGTCTTATCGAAGCATCTCGTATCAGAAACCTGAACTTTGGTTAAAGAAAGTCAATAAAATATTGATTTCTAGAAGTCCAGTTGATTTCTGGATACATGTGACATCCCCAAAATCACGGCCAGAAAAGACCGATTTTGTTTATGCTTTATAAAAATCAGAGTACTTCATTTTATAAAAAGGTTGCGGAATTTGTTCCCAGAAAAACATGGTAAATACATTATTAAAACATTTTCGAAGAAACGTATTTATTTCATTTTAAAATGTTTAGAATGTCATCGTTAATACCGAAACATAAGCATAAACAGAACTTACAATGATTTACACTAGTGATCTATATCTCTTTTAAATCTCTCAGTGTAATGTCACTTCACTTCGTCACCTGTGATATACATAAACTGAGTGGGTCAGGTTGGGAAACCTAGTGAGTACATAGGGTTTTCAACCCACAATAATATAATTATTATGTTCAATCAAACAATCAACCCAATTACCCATCCCCATTATCTTCTTTACTCTTTAAGGATTTAACCTAAGAGTCATCTATCTTGCATTCGTTTATTCCGAAGTCCCTTACTTCCAGGGTTATAGGACTGGCACTAAATCCATAGCTGCCAATGTTCGTTCATAAAGCACTAATTCCATAGCTGCTATAGTCTATTCATCGGGTACTAAATCCATAGCTACCAGTCTTTATCTAATAGGTACTAAGTCCATAGCTACCAATGTTCAACAGGTACTAAGTCCATAGATACCAATTCCTACAGGTACTAAATCCTTAGCTACCAGCGTCTAACTAATAGGTACTAAGTCCATAGCTACCAATTCCCAACAGGTACTAAATCCATAGCTACCAACGTCTAAAAGGTACTAAGTCCATAGCTACCGGTGTTTGTCCCATAGGCACTAAGTCTATAGCTGCCAATGTATACTCACGTCATCTTCTATCTCTCATCATTCATCTACCCATCTCATACCCAACATTTTCGTATATATAAGATACGTATACAGTTTAAGTCCTTTAAAACATGTATAAAACGTTCAACCAGCATAGACAGCAAGTATTCAGATAATATGCACACATAGCACGTAGTTTATATAAAAGACTTCATATCTATGTGTAAGATGAAAGGGACTATGCACTCACCTGGTAAGGTGGTGACTCGGCACTCGGACAGCTCTTCGTTACTTCTTAAAACAATTTTTCCTTGACCAAAACCTACTATTAATACCACTAGAGTTTAGTTTTAACGTTAATCGCGACTAATTAATAGTCTAACTATTATTACTATTATATAAGCGTTAAATAACACTCAATACAACTCATAATAATAGCCCAAATAATTATTTTAAGGTCCTAATAATGTTACTATAATTAAATAAAAGCTATATTAAATATAGTATAAGCGTAACTCACTTACAGCGGGTTTTTATTAAAAACCGGGCTTCGCTAGAGCAGCGTTTCCGAGCCGAAAGCTTTTCTTCTCGGAGCCGTCGGGCGCTCCGGGGCTTTCTTCTCGTGATAGGGAGGTTCCCTAGACTTGGGAGGGGTTTAGGGAGGTTAGAGAGAAGTTAGAGAGAGAAAGAAAGGCTTATGGTGTGAAGAAAATATGAGGAGTTCACCCTTGTATTTATAGGAAGTGTATAGTAAAGTAGTCTCCAAGCTTCGTCCGTAACTTTTGCATACGAGCTCCGTTTTTGTCTGTCTTTTTACTGTTGAGTTCCTATTAATGAGATCTTCAAATTTCATTTAGACCTCGTTAGCTAATTCTCATTCTATCTCGGATTTACAAAACTGTATCGACTTCGCCGCGCTCGAAAAGTAGAGACTAAGCTTCGTCCATAACTTTCGCATACGAGTTCCGTTTTTGTCTGTATTTTACCGTTGATTTCCTATTAATGAGATCTTCAACTCTCATTTAGACCTCGTTGGCTAATTCTCATTCTATCTCGGATTTACAAAACTGTATCGAATTCGCCGCGCTCGAAAAGTAGGGACTAAGCTTCGTCCATATCTTTCGCATACGAGCTCTATTATCGACGTTCTTTATATCCACGCGTTGGTATTTACGAGTACTACAACTTTCATTTAGATCCCGTCGGCTAAAAATCGACCGATCTAAAATTCAGATTTCGGGCTGTGCACTGCTATGCTAAATCTTAGAAAAATCATAACTTCCTCATACGAAGTCAGATTTGGGCGTTCTTTTTATCGATGTTCTTAGTGTAACATATTCTACGACTTTCGTTTAGATTGCTAAGGCTAAATCTCGCTCTATCGTAAATTCACTATTTACGCTTCCCGGTATCGTGCCGGTTCCGTCGCGAAACTTCAACGGGTCATAACTTCTTCGTTATAACTCGGATTTCGGCGTTCTTTATATGTAAGAAAACCTTGTAACATACTCTACAACTTGGTTAAGATTATTTATTCTAAATAATCTTTTGTCGAAAAGTCGTTTTCGACCCCTATTGCCTCTAATTTGACTAGCCCGGATTTGCGGGCGTTACAATACATGTCAAAGCTAGTGGGAGCATAAGTGTTATGCTAATAAGGATATAATTATAATGTTAGTGGGAATTTGATTATTATGTTAAGTATTGCAAGTTAGCAATGTTAATTATAGAAAACAAAAAGTTTCAATTTACAAAGTTGTAGGGTTTGAAAAATTGTTTTGCTATAATTAAGGGAGAGGAAATTATACTTCATCTCAATTCTAAAAGCTTAGATTGAGACTTTAATCAAATTTAGTCAAGTATATATATGAATGTTATGTTGGAATGGTTTAACATAAGGAAATTTTATATATGGAAATATTATTTGCGTTCTAAAATTCGATTATGATTACGGCATACCTTTTCATAATTCGAATTATGAGAACATGGCAAATAGAAATAGAAATATTATAGCAAAAGACTGGTCTAGTATCATGTCTTTATGTGAGACATCATGAATCGTGTCCCATATGCTTCGGATATAGGGTCGATTATATGTGTTGTAATATTCATTCATTCTAAATTTTCCAAATGTCTAGGGCATTATGAGGGAAAAAGGACCAGAACTGTGTATGACTAAAATGATTAAGCAATTGTCGAAGACAATCTGAAGCTTACAAAAGATTGGTTACTCATGGACAGTTGGAAGTATAGTGTTAATTTTAGAATGACCATATTGACATATTCTAAAAAGAGGCAACTCTTGTTCCGAAGTGGTAGTTAAAATAGAAATATGGAAATGTTTCTATAGGTGGAAGTTATTCCCTAAATCTGTGTAAGATTAGAAAACATAATGCAAGAAAGATGTTCAAAGGAATGTAATTTGAATGTAAAACTTTGTTTCATGGAATTGCTCTCCATTGGAATACTTTGTAATATATGTTGCCAAGTCTTTGTAACTTTTTGTGCATAGTCATTACAAGAGGATCATTGCATATAAGTTTAGAATCTAACAGATTGGTAAAGAATCTTGTATTCTTACATTTGTCATAAGGATTTGGAATTGTGAAATGAGCATCGTTGAAATGTTTTCAATTGATCTATTCCACAAAGAAAGGACCATAGGTAAGCATAGTGTGCATGCTTGTAGCATGGTACAACTATTGTTTTAGTTCAAGTATTAAGTTGATTATTTGAAACATTATACAATGAATAATGAGTAATCAATATGACTCAAAAATTTTGGGGCCATATAGGATTAGTATTATTCTTGTGTTTCACTTTGCATGTTTTGACTTCCCGAATAACTAGGTTATTCAAACCATCCACAGTTGATCATACTTTGGAAGTAGGTATTGAGGCAAGACTGTCATGAATGGGTCTGTAGTATGTCTAGATGTTTTAGACATAGTTGCAGTATTCATGAGTACTTCTAGAATAAGATTTGAGTATTGGATTAAACTCACGCTCATTTGAATCACTTCATGGATTTTATCACGAGTAATCATGAGATGATAATATCCTATATTCTTCAAACGGAGACGTGTGAGTTGTAGTTGTGAGTCAGTTACACATTGACATATGTAAACGCACCAGTAACTTGGATGTTATAAAACATATCATTGTGTGTAATTTGATGAGTGAGTACAAGTGAGAATTTGGGTCGAAGTTCATCCGTTCCTTTTACACCATGTGGATAAAAGTGATATTTGTGGGCCCCTTGATGATTTACTAATGACAACCCTAAGTGCTCGGTCGGGCCAGGACTGATTTGATTTGTTCAATTAGTCGGTCATCATAAATCAGAAATCGGGAAATAACAGATGGACACAGAGAATGATTATAATCCATGTCTCAGTCCATATGATATCTAGAATGGAGGAATATATGATCCCTTATCTAATGGACTTGTCATTGACTAGGTCAGATTTTGACAGCGACTTTAAGAGCTACGATTGCTAGCCGGGTTTTGGAGTCGTACTTACAATAATAGTTTTAGACTTATCCAAGTGAGAGACTATTGGATTAGATGTCTAAGCCCATAACTATTATTGGTATGTACTCGACCCGAGAGTAGCATGGTCCATTTGGGTTGCGTAACACGTCGACAATTTGTTAGGATGGACTCTTGAGAAAAGGTTATATATGATTTATTAATATATTATAAGTTCTAATATATTAATATGAAATCATATATTTTAATTAGTATTGATCAAAAATTAATTTGGAATTAATTTAGTGATCAAAAGAGACTAATTAAATCTATGGGGAATAATTATGGTAATTAATTATATTTATATGTGTTGGGCTTATGATCCATGTTGGACCAAGTTTATGTATGGATACATAAAGAGTTGGGCCACATGAACCATGGATCATAGAACCCATGGGTATGGATTTGGGTTATACCCATGACCCTTGAAATCATACATATAAATACATACTCCATAGCCTAAAAACCCCTACTGGTAATACTTGTAGTTCTTGGAGTTCTTGGAGGTATTTTTTGGTGCATGGAGATTCTCTCTCAAGAGCCACCTTTGTCCTAGGTGAGTTGTGAGCCATTTGAGGCATTCATACTTTTGGTGCTAAGCTCTTAAGACCAAATACAACAAGGTTTCAAGGTACATAAGAGGTATGTCATCCTAACTAGTATTTCATATTATTTATGTCAATTGCATGCTAGTTATAGGCTTAATACACTGGAAATACCATTACATGTATAATTAGAGAAAACATAGATCCAAGGCATTTAGGGTTGTATGTGCACCATAGGATGTTGTAGTAAACAAAACCCAACAAACTCCCCTTTCTTGGAATTCTCCATGCTAAAACGTTTTAGCACCTTGTCCAAATAAGTACTCTGACTAAGTCCAATTAGTCTTTTACTCCTATTTCTCAAGATCCTTATCCCTAGAATGTAAGCAGCTTCCCCTAGATCCTTCATAGCGAAACACTTCCCAAGTCAGGACTTAACCTCCTGTAAGGTTGGAATGTCATTTCCTATGAGCAATATGTCATCGACATACAATACTAGAAAGCTAACTATACTCCGACTAGCTTTGACATACGCACATGACTCGTCCTCACTCCTAGAGAAACTAAAATCTTGGAATTTCTCATCGAAGCAAATATTCCATCTGTGAGATGCTTACTTCAATCTATAAATGGATTTTTCAATCTCGCACACTCTATTGGGGTATTTAGCATCTACAAAACCCTCTGGATAACACATGTAAACATCTTCAGCCAACTTCCCAATAAGGGAACGATTTTGACATCCATCTGCCAGATTTCATAATCATGAAACGCAACAATGGATAACATAACCCTAATAGACTTGATCTCGGCCACTGGTGAGAAGGACTCATAATAGTCAACCCCTGAGGTTTGAGTAAATCCCTTCGCAACCAACCGTGCCTTGAACATATGCACCTTTCCATCCATGTCGGTCTTCATCTTGAAAATCCACTTGCACCCAACTGTCTTCCGACCTGGTACATTGTCAACCAAGTTCCAAACTTGATTGTCATACATGGACTGGATCTCGCTATCCATCACCTCTTTTCATTTGGCAGACTCAGGGCCTGCCATTGCTTCCTTGTAGCTAGAAGGCTCATCCAAATTTACCAGTGTATTATCACTAATAAACATATCACCGTCCGTAGTAATATGAAAACCATAAAACTCTAGTGTCATTCTAACTCGAGAAGAACGTCTAAGAGGTAATGACTCGTCAATGGGTTCAAGAGGAATCTCTTCCTTAGGTTGAGCGCTAGTGTTAGAGGTTCCTTCACCGCTTGATTCTTGAATCTCTTCAACATCAATTTTCCTCCCACTATCCTCTTGGCATATGAGTTCACTCTCGCGGAAAACTCCTCTTCTTGCTACGAAGACCATGTTGTCACTAGGTCTGTAGAAAAGATATCCAAAGGATTTATGTGGGAAACCGATGAAAATACACTACTCACTATGAGGTTCAAGCTTGTCGTGAGTCTCTCATCTTACAAAAGCTTCACAACCCCAAACCTTGATATCTGCCAACAAGGGTACCTTCCCTGTCCACATCTCGTGAGATGTTTTGTCAACCTTCTTGGTTGGGACTAGATTAAGGATATGAGCGGCAGTCTTTAAGGCATACACCCATAATGAGATTGGTAGCGAAGCTCGACTCATCATAGAACAAACCATGTCCAACAAGGTTCAATTGCGCCTCTTAGCCACACCATTAAGCTGCGGTGTCCTAGGAGGTGTCAATTGTGAAACAATTCCACATTCTTTAAGATAGTTGTGGAACTCGATACTAAGATACTCATCACCCCTATCAGATCTGAGCATCGTTATCTTCCTATCCAATTGATTCTCCACTTCTTAATTAAACTCTTTGAACTTTTCAAAAGTTTCTGACTTGTTCTTTATTAAGTAGATATATTCATATCTGTTATAATCATCAGTAAAAGTCACATAGAATCGGTTTGCATCCCTTGTGGTCGATCTGAAGGGCCCACACACATCTGTGTGTATCAGATCCAACAACCCCTCACCTCTTTCATAACACCAGTGAAAGGGGATTTAGTCATATTTCCAAGAAAACAAGATCCGCACGTGTCATCTAACTTTAGGTCAAATGACTCCAACACTACATCCTTTTGGAGTTGGGCCATGCGTTTCTTTTTTACATGTCCAAGACGAAAATGCCATAAGCATGCCTTGTCTAAACCATTAGACGAATCAATATGCAACACATTATTTCCTAAGTTATCAACAACCATCACAGTTTCATATACACCATTACAAGGAAATGCTTCAAAATAAAAAATACCATTACAATAAGCATTTATAGAACCACTTTCATTATTAAATGGATATCTAAATCCTTGTATGTACAAACCATGAAAAGAAATAATATTCCTTGTCATTTTTGACGAGTAGCAACAATCATTCAAATCTAACCCTAACCCACTACTAAGCACTAAAGAGTAAACTCCGATCTTGGTAACCGGAGATGACTTCCTATTGCCCATATTCAAGTTGATCTTCCCATGCTCCAAATCCCTACTTCTTCTTAGCCCCCTTCAAATCAGAACAAATGTGATAACCATATCCTGTATCAAGGACCCAAGAACTAGCATGTCATGAGTTATTAGATAGAATGGTGTAAATGATGGGTTTGAGCCATAAGAACTTTCCTATGTGCACATGCAAACCCTAATGGATGGATCCAGGTTTCTCTAATTGAACATGCATTGTATCCAAGACTTACAATGCTAGATCTAATGTAAACAATTGAATCTAATCATATGAATTCAGATCTAGAACAATACCTTGGATTACTTGCTTGATACTTCTTCTTCTTGGAGCTTAGAGTCACAATTGTCACTCCTCTAATGGCTTACAAACACCAACTAGCAATAGAATGATCTTGAGAGAGAGAGAGAGAGAGAAGGGTGATAAATCGGCTCTAGGGTTTCTTGCCTTGCATGAGTGCCGATTTCCCTCACCCAAGGGATCTATTTATACTATGAGCTACTAGGGTTTCACCTTTAACCCTACTTGAATAACTTAGGCCCTAAGCAAGCCAAGATCCTCCTAGATATTAGGCTTGGACGATTTTATGGTCTCCTAACCCTAAAATCCGTCCACCCTTATATCCATAAGGATACATAGCCCAAAACACAACTATCACACATTTGACAGTTTATGCCCCTTTGTTCAATTAATCTCTTTAAGTCACCAAATTAATTCTCAATTAATATATGACTTATATTAATCAAATAACATTATTATTACTTTAATATATTATTCTCATAATATATTAACAATAATATCTCTTATCTCCTAACAAATCATCCTGTCAAGTTGCTATGGCGAAGGCAACCCAAAATGACCATGCACAACCAGGTCAAGTACTTACCAAATATAGTTACAGCCTTAGACACTAATCCAACAGTCTCCCGCTTGGATAAGTCTAGTAACTATATATGCAAACACAATCTGATTAGCAATCCTAGCTCTCAAAGACGCTGTCAAACTCTGATCTTATCAGTATCCTGTCCTTTAGATAAGGGATCGTACAGTCCTCTGTTTAGATATTATGCGGACAATCTCATGGAACTTATTGTCCAGCAGTTGGTTTCTCGATCTCAGATTCATTTAACATAGAACTTAATTGAAAACATCAATTCAGTCCTGACCGGGCCTGACACATAAGTCAAATCAAATCATCGAGGGGCCCTGATATCGCTTTTACCCTCTTAGGATAAAAGTAACAGATAAACTTCGACTTATATGCATTTATTATTTACTAATCAGTCATACACAACAATGCGTTTTATGAAATCAATTTACTGACGCGGTTTCGCATTGTCAATGCACAACCAACTAATAAACAATAAACCATATATCATGGTTTTTAGACCATATGATATTATCGTCTTGCGATCACTTGTGTCACATTCCATAAAGTGATTCCAGCAAGCGCAGGTTTATTCCAATGCTCAAAACTTGTTCATAAGCACTCATGAACGGTGTAGCGAACCTTTGCTATGTCTAATACCTTTTAGACAATCTACACACCAATTCATGACAATCTCCATTCATACCTACTTCCAACAAATGAACGATTGTGGACCATTCGAATAATTCGATTATTAATAACTCAATTATTCAGGAAGTCAAAACATGCAAAATGAAACAATAGTTAAACAATTAACATATGACAGTAGCTTTACTCATAAATAATACTCATTTATTTAATCATCAAATGTCAATTACATTTATCTATTACATGTTTCCAAAACTATCTAATCTAAACTAATATCATCTTTCAGCCCAATGCTCCTAGTGTGCTGCAAATGCTTAACCCTGCTCAGTCCCTTCGTAAGCAGGTCTGCTGGGTTATCCTCTGACGATACCCTCTTTACTACGAGGTGTCCTTCTTCTACTCGATGTCTAATCAAGTGATATTTTATGTCGATATTCCGAGATCTACCATGATCCCTCGGTTCCTTGGTCAAGGCAACCGCTCCTTCATTATCACAGAAAAATTCCATAGGCTCCTTTACGGTAGACATAACTCCAAGATCACCAATGAAGTTCTTCAACCACATCGCCTCCTTTGACGCTTCGCTCGCTGCAATGTACTCTAATTCGCACGTTGAATCAGCTACGGTCTCTTGCTTGGAACTTTTCCAAATCACTGCTCCTCCATTAAGGGTAAAGACCCAGCCCGACTGCGAACGGTAGTTGTCCCTGTCGGTCAAGAAGCTGGCGTCACTACCCTCTCACCTTTAAGTCATCACTCCCTCCGAGGACTAAAAACCATTCCTTGGTCCTCCGAAGGTACTTAAGTATATTCTTGACCGTAATCCAATGAGCTTTGACAGGGTTCCCTTGATATCTACTGACCATGCTCAAAGCAAAGGCCACATCAGGGCGAGTACAAGTCATAGCGTACATGATTGAGCCAACTGCGGAAGCGTAGGGTACTCGGCTCATCTCAACTATCTCGACTTCTGTACTCGGACTTTGAGTCTTACTCAATTTGGCATTACTCTGTATCGGTAGTTCTCCCTTCTTCGAGTTTTCCATACTAAAACGTTTTAGTACTTTATCCAAGTAAGTATTCTGACTAAGTCCTATTAGTCTCTTACTTCGTTCTCTCACTATCCTTATTCCCAAAATATAGGAAGCCTCTCCGAGGTCCTTCATAGCGAAGCACTTCCCGACCCAGGACTTAACCTCCTGCAAAGTCGAGACGTCGTTTCCTATGAGCAGTATGTCATCGACATACAAAACGAGGAAGCTAACTATACTCCCACTGGCTTTGACATATACACATGATTCATCTTCACTTTGTACAAACCCAAACTCTTTGAATTTCTCATCGAAGCAAAGATTCCATCTGCGAGATGCTTGCTTAAGTCCATAAATGGACTTCTCAAGCTTGCACACTCTATTGGGATGCTTCGGATCGACAAAACCTTCTGGCTGAGCCATGTAAACATCCTCAACCAACTTTCCATTAAGGAAAGCGGTGTTGACATCCATCTGCCATATCACATAATCATGAAATGCAGCAATGGCAGATGGATGTCAACACCGCTTTCCTTAATGGAAAGTCTCATACTTTCCTGACTGTGTTTTATCAATGTAAAAGAAGTATTCTGAAACCTGATTATCTTGTGAAATGAGTTAAATTATTCATTATTACTTGCTAAGTAAATCTCTGTTATCCTAATTGCGAGTTCGATAACCATACAATAGACTAGATGTGGCAATAAGTAGTCCACATCACCTTACGACTTTCGTCACCCTTAAACCATTTCGGTTCGACTGTAGCTAGCAGCCAGGTGTGGGGTAGTCAGCCCTGTATAGATCTATACACTCAAGTCACGCTCTCTAATCCCAGAGATTCTGGTTACGGGTGTAGTCCTCCACTCGCATATCTCTGTGGAGTGTTCACCGAGGACGTGTCTCCGATCATATAGGACTAACAAATTTACTAGTAATAATATGCTAATCCTCTACTCGCGTATCTCTGTGGAGTGTTACTGAGGACAAAACAGTGTACAAGTTCTATGCTCAAAGGTTCAATGTCATGCTTTAACTGATAAAATATGGAAAAATCATTTGTGAAATATACGTAAAACATAACAGTTTAAATTCCATTTCACAAATTTATGTTTATGTGATCTGCATGTTCAAACGGTTATCGTTTGTAACGATCAGTGTTAAAAGCATATAAAATGTGAAACACACACATGAAAACAAGTTTTGAGTGCAAGAAATTCCTTGTACTTTGCTTGTGTTCCCCCCCCCCCCTGAAAACAGTTAAAATCAGTGAAAAAGGGTAGGGGTATCAACTCACCGCTTAATGTAGAGTTCGGGTGTCACCGGATGCCTTGAACTCCTATGGCCCCTATTTTTCATCTGACGACACATACATGAGTTAGAACTAAGGTGTTTCATGACTAAACATGATGGGAAAACATCCTTAGGGATTGGAATTATTAAGAACAAGAGTCCTATGATCCAAAATTAATGATTTATGCAAGTTTAGGACCAAATATGGGTATTAGAGTGGGTGTATGGTCTTAAAAATGAGTGTGCGGCTAGGGAGTGCGGCCAGGAGTGTGTGTGAGGCAGCACACAAGAGTGTGCGGTCATACAGAGGGTGTGTGCGGCCGTACACAGGAGTGTGCGGTCGTACACTCCTCATTTGAGTCCATATGTTGATCTTTGAAGTGTAAGCTCTTCATTCTTGGGAGTTTTGAATATGTGCTGCCCCCATATGAAGGTGTGCGGCCGTACACCTTCATGGGATGATGAATAAGATGAACATAATGAGTTTTAAGCTTGGGATTCAAGTGTTTACCACTATACTTAGCTTGAAGATGAAGTAGATCACGATTATGAAGCCTTCCAAGTGTTCTTGGTTGATTATTTAGAGAGAGAAAGTAGAGAGAGGGAAGAGAACATCTAAATGAATGAATGAAGAGGTATCCATCCATAAATTGAATTGGGTGTGAGGTTGAGGGTGTTTGCGGTTGGGTGTGTGGCCGCACACACCTTATTTGGTGAGTTTTGGCCCGATTTTTGTGATACTAAACACTCTCCAACCCTTCCTAAGACTCATATCTAAATTATACTAAGTCTAAAACACCCATAAGGAATCACAGGATTTAATAAAAGACAATGAACTCAAGTTTTAGTGCTGAAACACAGATCAATTACATAGGTTAGAAGTTTTGGGTTGTCACATTATCCCCCTGTTAGAGGGAATTTCGTCCCGAAATTCAAAATTAAGATACAAGTCAAGATACAAATCATGGATCTGGAAAGAGATGTCGATACTTCTGTTTCATCGAGTCTTCACGCTCCCAAGTGAACTCCGTTCCCCGCTAGGCATTCCAGCGGATCTTCACTAACGGGATGCAGCTTTGCTTTGTACGTTTGACTTCTCGATCCATGATTTCGATCGGTTCCTCCACAAAGTTGAGGTTTTCATTGATCTCGATCTCGTCTAAAGGAATTACTAGGGTTTCATCGGATAGGCACTTTTTGAGATTTGAAACATGGAAGACAGGATGGATGTTACTGAGCTCATGGGGTAAACAAAGTTTATAGGCTACCGGACCGATCCTGGCGAGGATCTCGAAGGGTCCAATGTACCTAGGGTTAAGTTTCCCACGCTTTCACAAAGCATACCGTGCCTTTCCAGGGCGAGACCTTCAACAGGACACGGTCTCCAACCTGGAATTCCAGAGGTTTGCGGCGGTTATCAGCGTAACTCTTTTGGCGATCTCGTGAAGCTTTCAATCGTTCTCGCATTTGGATGATCTTCTCAGTGGTTTCGCGGATGATTTCAGGACCAGTGAGAGAGCTGTCGGGGATTCAACTCTTGGCTAGCTGTGTGTCCCCTAACTCGGCCCAGCACAGAGGGGATCTACACTTACGACCATAGAGGGCTTCAAACGGGGCAACCTTGATGCTGGTGTGGTAACTATTGTTGTACAAGAACTCGATCAAAGGTAGATGTGTGTCCCATGACTTTCCAAAGTCAATGACACATGCCCTAAGCATGTCCTCTAGGGTTTGGATTGTTCTCTCACTTTGTCCATCGGTCTGATGATGATACGCCGTGCTCATATCTAGTTTGGTTCCAAAAGCTTTCTGGAGTGACTGCCAAAATCTAGAGGTAAACCTACTATCTCGATCAGAGATAATGGACGTAGGTACACCGTGCAGTCAGACTACCTCTTGGATATAAATTCTCGCGAGTCTTTCCATCTTGAATGATTCTTTGATCGGAATGAAGTGAGCGGACTTTGTCAGACGATCGACAATTACCCAAATGGTATCGTACCCACTCGGACACTTGGGTAACTTGGTGATAAAATCCATGGTAATCATCTCCCATTTCCATTCAGGTATCTCGGGCTGCTGGAGCAGACCCGAGGGTTTCTGATATTCGACTTTCACTTTGGCGCAAGTCAGACACTTGCCCACGAATGTAGCTATCTCAGCTTTCATGTTTGGCCACCAGTATTGTTTCTTGAGATCCAGGTACATCTTGTCCGAACCCGGGTGAACAGAGTATTTGGTCTTGTGTGCTTCCTCCATAACAATCTCCCTAAATCCTCTGGACTTTGGAATCCATATTCGATCCATGAAGCAATAGACTCCGTCACCTCTGATCTCAAGTTTCTTTTCCATTCCTCTTAAGGCTTCGATCGACATCTTCTCGGGTTTGAGGGCTTCTAACTGGGCTTCTCGGATTTGCATGGATAGTTTGGAATGGATGGTCATCGTCTGATTCTTCACTTTGCGGACCGAACTTTCCTTTCGGCTAAGGGCATCTGCTACCACATTGGCCTTGCCGGGATGGTAACGGATTTCACACTCATAATCACTGAGTAGTTCTACCCATCGTCGTTGTCTCATGTTCAAGTCTTTCTGAGCAAAGATGTGCTGCAGGCTCTTGTGGTCAGTGAAGATCGTGCACTTGGTTCCGTAGAGGTAATGTCTCCAAATCTTCAATGCAAAGACTACGGCTCCTAATTCCAAGTCATGCGTGGTATAGTTGACCTCGTGTGCTTTCAGCTGTCTAGAGGCATAAGCAATTACCTTTCCTCTTTGCATAAGCACACAGCCTAAGCCTTGATTGGACACATCGTAGAAGACAACGAAGTCCTCTGTCCCTTCGGGTAGGGACAGAACAGGCGCGCTGCACAAGGCTTTCTTCAACGTCTGGAACGCGGTTTCTTGCTTATCACTCCAACAAAAGGGTACACCTTTCTGTGTTAGAGTGGTTAAGGGTTTGGCAATTCTGGAAAAGTTCTGGACAAATCTCCGATAATAGCCGGCGAGACCCGAGAATTGTCGGATTTCTGTGGGTGTCTTCGGTGCTGACCAATTTTCTATCGCCTTTATCTTGGAAGGATCGACATGAATACCCTCCTCACTTACTACAGGACCGAGGAAAGTTACCTTTTGAATCCAGAACTCGCATTTGGAAAATTTCGCGTACAACTTCTCGGATCGCAGGGTTTCCAACACTAGCCTCAAGTGTTGTTTGTGGTCTTCTTCGCTTCGGGAATAGACTAGTATGTCATCAATGAACACAATGACAAACTTGTCCAGATAAGGACGACACACCCAGTTCATCAGGTCCATGAACACTGTCGGTGCGTTAGTTAAACCGAAGGGCATCACTACAAACTCGTAGTGTCCATATCGAGTTCTGAAAGCTGTTTTGGACACATCACTCTCATGAACTCGTAGCAGATGGTAGGGATCAAAGTGGGTCCAAACCCGGACCGGATGGACCCGGACCCGGAAAACCCGGAACCGGTTAACGGGATTTTATAGAACCGAAAACCGGACCGGTATATAGGAACCGGTTTCGGTTCGGTTCCGGGTATGGTTCCGGGTAAAGTGGGTCTAGAACCGGAAAACCCGGAAACATCAAAGTGGGTAGGTTGGAACCGGATAAAGTGGGTTTAGAACCGGAAAACCCGAAAAAACCGAAATTTTTTGGTAATTACTTACTACTTAGTGGGTTGAACTTTGAAAATTTTCATATTGATATCCCGACTTTGGAGGGCTGTAACTTATTGAATACAAAACCACAATTAACAAAATTAGAGTCTAAAATCATGTACAAACACTAAAATACACTCTGGAAAAACCCGCATGTCAATCCGACTTTAAACGAATGAGATATGCTTGTGTTAGTATTTTCACATAATACAAAGTACAAAAACAAATAGCTGAAAAGTTGAAAATTTTCAGTTTTGATATCCTGACTTCAGAGGACTGTAAATCATTGAATGTTAAACCAAAAATGAAAAAATTATAGTCTAAACTCATGTACAAACTGTAAACTAGAAGTTGGAAAAAACCACATGTCAATCCGACTTCAAACGAATTAGATATGCATGTTTTAAAACTTTCACCGAATACAAAAAAACTAAAAAACTAAAAATTTCCAGCTTTGATATCTCGACTTTTGAGGACTGTAAGTCAATGAATATAAAACTAAAAATGACAAATTTATAGTCTAGAATCATGTACAAACTCTAAACTACATGTTGGAAAAAACCGTATGTCAATTGGAGTTGAAACGAATAAGATATGCATCTTGTAAACGTATCACAAAAACCGGTTCCGGCCCTAAAAGTGGTTCCGGTTCCAAAAACCGGTTCCGGATTTCAAACCCGGTTTACCCGGACCCAATGGACCCAAACCCGGATTACCCGGAACCGGACCCGGTTTCTATATATTCCGGTTCTAACGGGTCCGGTTCCGGTTCGGTTCTGGTTCCGGTCCGGTTTTCTGGTTCTAAATCTCATCCCTAGCTGATGGTACCCTGACCGAAGGTCTATCTTGGAGAAGTAACTGGATCCCTGGAGTTGATCGAAGAGGTCATCTATTCGCGGAAGAGGATATCGGTTTTTGACGGTTAACTTGTTCAGCTCACGATAATCGATACACATCCGAAAGGATCCATCTTTCTTCTTGACAAACAATACCGGAGCTCCCCAGGGTGAGGAACTCGGTCTAATGAATCCTTTACTGAGAAACTCATTGAGTTGGTTGGATAACTCCTGCATTTCTGCTGGAGCTCAGCAATACGGAGACTTCGCTACGGGAGTAGCTCCAGGAATTAGGTCAATACGGAACTCGACCTGACGCTCGGGAGGAATTCCTGGAAGCTCTTTGGGAAACACATCAGGAAAGTTACAGACTTCGGGGATGCTCGCGAGGTCTTTAACTTCCTTTTTCTCATTGATTACATGGGCCAAGAACGCAATGCACTCCTTTCGCAGGAGCTTTTGATCTTTGATGCAGGAAATAATACGAAGATTGGAACTGAGTTTATCGCCATATATTATGAGAGTTTGATCCAAAGGAAGGTTGAGACGGATGGATTTTTCGAAACAGAGGATATCATCATGATTAGGACTCAACCAATCCATGCCAATGATGACATCAAAGCTCTTTATGGAAACCGGCATGAGATCGATATGAAATGAATGGTCGTTCAGGGTAAGGGTACAACCTACGAATATCTCGTTAGCGCTTTCTTTCTCACCATTAGCCATCTCGATGGTAAACGTTTCAATTAAAGGTTGGGGATTATGTTTTAGGTTATGTTTGAATGAATGACTAACAAAGCTTCTTTCAGCACCTGAATCGAAAAGAATACTAGCATATGAGTTGCCGAGAAGGAACGTACCCGAGACAACAGTGGGATCGGCGACCGCTTCCTCCTGTCCTATGGCTAGGACTCTCCCGGTGTTATCGGTTGTAGACTTCTTGGGGCAGTCCCTTTTAAAGTGCCCAACCTCTCCACAGTTATAGTAGGCTTGACCAACGCTTGTTCAAGATGATTGATTGGCCGATTGGCTCGGAGCTTTACAGAATCGGATCGTGTGCCCCTTCTTACCACAATTGGTACATGATAATTCTCGGCAGGGGACGGGGTTGTGATGGTATTTGCACTAGTCACAGAGGGGAAGATTACCAGCATACCGGCTAGTAGGAGTTGGAGCTGTGGATCCCACAACAGAAACAGCAGCAACGGGGGTAGTAGCAGCATGGACTGCTACTGTTTGCTGTCTTTTGGAGGACCATTGGGAAGATTAACCCTTCTTCTTCTTCCAGAATTTTCTTTTCTCACCACTACTCTTGGTCGGCTCAGGAGTGGTAGTGGTTTCCTCGACATCATCACTGTGATCAATTAGGGTTTGGGCTAAAGTCTTGGCACTATCATAGGTATCCGGACGAGCAGCTAAGACATGACCCTTTGTTGGTTGAGTTAACCCCCAAATGAACCTCTCGATCTTTTTACTTTCAGGAGTGACAAGTCCCGGGCAGAGAAGTGCGAGATCATCAAATCGGGAAGTGTATGCAGCAATGTCGGAACCTTTCATCTTCAGGTTCCAGAGCTCGTACTCTAGTTTCTACATTTCACCACGGGGGAAGTATTCGGCTATCAAGAGTTCTTTCATGGCTTCCCAGCCCATGGCGTTGGCTACGGGTAGGGTTAGAGATTTGACTCGGCCATTCCACCAAGTCAATGCTTTGTCGAGAAAGGTACAGGCTGCGAATTTGACCTTATCAGATCCCGCACAGGCATAGATTTCAAAAATGGATTTGATTTTTTTTGAACCATCGGGATAAGGAAATGACACCTCCAGTGCCATCGAAGGATGTTGGTTTCGCATTCATGAAGTCCTTATATGAACCCTCCTTTCGGTATCCCTGATTGCTTTCTTGATCCTGAGTTTGAGTACCACCTCCTGAACCACCGGAACCATGGGTGTTTAATTGGGACATAGCAACTGCCACCGCGGCGGTAACAGCTGCCTGAAATACCACGGGGTCAATTTCAGGAGGAGGTGGTGGCGGAGAGTTGTTGGTCTTGGAGGTGGGTCTCTTTCTGGGAGGCATCTTGATCTAATAAGATCAAGAAAGAGAGGATGATAAGTCCTCTGAATTGAATCGAGAGATATGACAGATATATATTCCGAATAAGCGATAAAGCAGGAAAGAGTTATCAAAGCAGGTAAACTATCGCTAACGGAATGATCAAGGATCTATACGTGAACGAGGATTTCTACAAAGGATTGGCTCGAGAAATACTCCCATAGTATTTCATGATTCGCTACAACACTGGCTCAATGTTTGTGGTATTAGGGTACGTTTTAGGTATGCCGCATACCACAGTCACTCCCAAGCACATGTTGGCCGTGTCTCGAATGAATATAGTTGGCCAGGCTATATTGATCCTAGACACGACTACATAACTGCCCAGGTTTAACCGTAGTACACAACACCCATTTACTTATGTTTTGTTCTACTTGTAGTTACGGATTTCGACGGTTCGGTATACTTGTATACTTTTGAAAATACTTATAGTTTGAAGATACTTTTAATTCAGAGCACTTAGGCCCTTTTAGTGTTTATAGTTTTATACCATTTAAGGTTTGGTATACTTTATTCACTATAAAAAAGGGTTCTGATACCAATCTATCACACCCCGAAAACCGAAGGCGGAAACATTTTCGGGGTTGACTCCACGTTGAGTATCAAATCCACTGCACATAGTAAGTAAAGTAGAACAACCATTACATTACATATTGAAAAGTTTTACATTTGTTTCAAAAGTAAAGTTATATAGTTGTGATATATAGTATATAATAACAAAACGAACTGGTCTTCTGCACACTCCATCCTGGAACAAAATGATCTTTGGGTACCTGTTCTAACGCTGACCTGAGAACACAATCGGTTTGAAAATCAGCATAACGCTGGTGAGTTCATAAGCGGTTTTTGTTTTGTGAAAGTGTTCAAGTTTCCTTTCTGTTTCTAAAAATGTTACACACACCAAGAAAATCCCATATTTTCTTAAAAAGATTGTTTTTTGTTCTCAACATGTAAAGTATAGTTGTACACTGAAAATACGTTTACTCTTGTGAAAATGTACAGTTATGTTATCTGGTTTGTTATACTGATCTAGTTATGTACCATTGTATCCCCAAGAAAGTACCATACTTTCCTGACTGTGTTTTATCAATGTAAAAGAAGTATTCTGAAACCTAATTATCTTGTGAAATGAGTTAAATTATTCATTATTACTTGCTAAGTAAATCTCTGTTATCCTAATTGCGAGTTCCATAACCATACAATAGACTAGATATGGCAATAAGTAGTCCACATCACCTTATGACTTTCGTCACCCTTGAACCATTTCGGTTCGACTGTAGCTAGCAGCCAGGTGTGGGGTAGTTAGCCCCGTATAGATCTATACACTCAAGTCACGCTCTCTAATCCCAGAGATTCTGGTTACGGGTGTAGTCCTCCACTCGCGTATCTCTGTGGAGTGTTCACCGAGGACGTGTCTCCAATCATATAGGACTAACAAATTTACTAGTAATAATATGCTAATCCTCTACTCGCGTATCTCTGTGGAGTGTTACTGAGGACAAAACAGTGTACAAGTTCTATGCTCAAAGGTTCAATGTCATGCTTTTAACTGATAAAATATGGAAAAATCATTTGTGAAATATACGTAAAACATAACAGTTTAAATTCCATTTCACAAATTTATGTTTACGTGATCTGCATGTTCAAACGGTTACCGGTTGTAACGATCAGTGTTAAAAGCATATAAAATGTGAAACACACACATGAAAACAAGTTTTGAGTGCAAGAAACTCCTTGTACTTTGCTTGTGTTCCCCCACCCCCCTGAAAATAGTTAAAATCGATGAAAAAGGGTAGGGGTATGAACTCACCGCTTAATGTAGAGTTTGGGTGTCACCGGATGCCTTGAACTCCTATGGCCCATAAATGAGTTAGAACTAAGGTGTTTCATGACTAAACATGATGGGAAAACATCCTTAGGGCTTGGAATTATTAAGAACAAGAGTCCTATGATCCAAACTTAATGATTTATGCAAGTTTAGGACCAAATATGGGTATTAGAGTGGGTGTATGGTCTTAAAAATGAGTGTGCAGCTGGGGAGTGCGGCCAGGAGTGTGTGTGAGGCAGCACACAAGAGTGTGCGGCCGTACAGAGGGTGTGTGCGGCCGTACACAGGAGTGTGCAGCCGTACACTCCTCATTTGAGTCCATATGTTGATCTTTGAAGTGTAAGCTCTTCATTCTTGGGAGTTTTGAATATGTGATGCCCCCATATGAAGGTGTGCGGCCGTACACCTTCATGGGATGATGAATAAGATGAACATAATGAGTTTTAAGCTTGGGATTCAAGTGTTTACCACTATACTTAGCTTGAAGATGAAGTAGATCATGATTATGAAGCCTTCCAAGTGTTCTTGGTTGATGATTTAGAGAGAGAAAGTAGAGAGAGGGAAGAGAACATCTAAATGAATGAATGAAGAGGTATCCATCCATAAATTGAATTGGGTGTGAGGTTGAGGGTGTTTGAGGTTGGGTGTGTGGCCGCACACGCCTTATTTGGTGAGTTTTGGCCCGATTTTTGTGATACTAAACACTCTCCAACCCTTCCTAAGACTCATATCTAAATTATACTGAGTCTAAAACACCCATAAGGAATCACAAGATTTAATAAAAGACAATGAACTCAAGTTTTAGTGCTGAAACACAGATCAATTACATAGGTTAGAAGTTTCAGGTTGTCACATCATACATGGACTGAATCTTGATGTCCATCGCCTCTTTCCATTTTGCAGACTCTGGGCCTACCATGGCTTCCTTATAGCTATTAGGTTCATCTAGATTTATTAGTGTACCATCACTAATATACGTGTCCCCTTCGGTAGTAATATGAAAGCCATAAAACTGGGGTTGAACTCTAACTCTTTCGGAACGTCTAAGAGGTAAGGACTCGTCAATCGGTTCAACCGGAGTTTCCTCCTCGGGTTGAGCGCCAACGTTAGAGGTTCCTTCATCGCTCGACTCTTGAATCTCTTCAATATCGATTTGACTCCCACTGTCCCCTTGGTGTAACAGCCCGGAATCTCAGGTATTGTTAAATTATGTTTTTGGGGTGATTTAAGAGGGGACTCGGCGAGTTGGAGCCTAGACTCGCCGAGTAGGATCGCAGACTTGGTCGCGGGTTCGCGACTGGACTCGACGAGTCCAGATATGGACTCGGCGAGTCTACGCTGTTTAGCGAAAACCCTAACCGTTCAGGTTTGGGACGTATAAAGGGGACTTATTGGCCGTCATTGTTCATTTTAGCCTTCTGAGAAGAACCCTAAATCGATTGTGTGCATCTGGAGCAAGGATTATAGGCCATTGTTGATTATAGAAGAGTTGTTGTGCAAGGAAGAGAATGGATTGGCTAAAGGAACAGCAAGGGAGTCACATTCTAAGGATTGGGGACACAGAGAATACATCATCCAGGTAAGAATTCGAGTATACTCTGCTATGTTGATGTGATTATGGAATTAGGGTTTATGGAACCCTTTTGTGAATAGATTGAATGTTACCCTAGTCCCCTAATCGATTGTAACCCTGTATTGGGACCTTTGGAGGTCCAGAATGTCCCATGTCTGTGCATTTCGGGAATTGATGAAGGTTTTGGATTGGAATCCTTATGCCTTAGGTCAAAATGTAAATTATGAATCATAGGGTGTATCATGAGCACTGAAATGAGGACTTTACGTGATGGATTAGCCTAGGAAGGCCAGACCTAGGAATGGTCGGAGCAGTTCTGACCTTATGATGCAGTTTGAGCAGTTGCATGGCATGGACTCGCCGAGTTCGACGAACAGACTCGGCGAGTAGCTTGAAGATTAACTGGGACTCGTCGAGTTGTTCTTCAGACTCGGCGAGTTGAGTCGGGGTGGCCCCGCGATTCTTCCAGGAGTAACTCGTCGGTTCAAGGAGGATACTCGACGAGTAGATAGGGAATCTCAGAGAGTTGGAGGATGTCTAGACTCGTCGAGTCGCCATGGCACTCGCCGAGTCCGGTCGAGTTGACCGTTGACCGTTGACCAGAGTTGACCTAAGTCTGACTTCTTAGGGATAGTCACACTTAGAAGATATAAGTGTTAATGAGAGGTATGTGATGTTATAGGGAAGTTGTATCTCGACGGATTGTGCATGAGTGATTTTAGGATTTGCTAGCTTTCAGCATTCGCGAGGTGAGTCTTCTCATTATACTGTACCCGGAAGGGTTTGACTGTGTGACCGGAAGGTCAGATATGATATGTGATATGTATGCTATATGTGGTAAGTTATTTGTTATATGTGCTATGTATGTTATGTGGGCCGGAAGGCAATATGTGATGGGCCGGAAGGCGATTATGTTATGGGCCGGAAGGCGTTGTGTTGAGGACCGGAAGGTCAGGGCCTGGAAAGGCGTATGTGCGTAAGTTGTATATTGGGGAACTCACTAAGCATTTATGCTTACAGTTGTTATGTATGTGTTTCAGGTACTAGCGAGGACCGTGGGAAGGCGCCGGCGTGATCAGTACACACTAAAGGATGTTTTTTATGATCTTGGGATTTAGACAATTTGTATTTGACATGACACCTACATTATTTATGCCTTGTTTGAATGGAAATACTTTATTTTTAAAATGAAAAATTTGTTTGAAAATTTGCGTTGTTACAATTGGTATCAGAGCCTTGGTTTGAGGGATTCGGGTGCACCTTCGGGAGTAACTGAACTCAAACCAAGGATTTGAGGAAACTTTTTAAATAAAGGCATAAACTTTTGTAAATGGTTTTGTGGTAAGCAAGAAAGAAGCAGTGTGTACGATCAGTCAGCGCCCGAACGGTAAAGATCCCCAAAATACCTTACAATATTATATGATATGAATTGTTATGCATGCTAGAAGACTAGGTATTCATGATAGGACTAGAGTGGCCTGATTTGTGATGCCTTAGTCTAGGGAAGTTTGCCGATATGAGATGCTTTGCTAGTATACGAGTAGATAGTGCATAACAGAAGTAGAGTACTCACTATCCGGGGTTTGGGGAGGAGGATTTGGGATGAATGCTGATGCGGTGTGGTCGGTAGTATTGGGCCCGTACTACCGAAGACACCGGGTCAGTGGGAGACCCAAGTAAGAATCCCTGGATCTCGGAGACTGAGTAGGGCTGCGTTATCGAGTACGATTATACTCGATGGAGTCTCTGATAGTTTTATGTTGTATTTCAGAGACATCATGGTTAGACCACGCCACGGAGCGAGTTCGAGCGGTGTGAGTGACGAGGAGATTCGTCAGATGATTCACGAGGAGGTAGTTGCGGCGATCCGGGCTGAGATCCCGGAGATGTTTGGGTCTATTAAGACCACCCTGATGGAGACGTTTGAGGAGCGGTACGCCGCATTGACTGAAGCTGCAGCCGCTGCAGCTACCGCAGCTGTGGCCGCTGCCAGGCCACAGGGGGGTGATTCGTTGTTGTTCCGAGAGTTCAGCAACACGAAGCCACCTGAGTTCGATGGGACGCAGGATCCGATTGCTGCGATGAGGTGGATCGCGGATATAGAGGGGTGCTTCTACACTTGTTCATGCCCGGAGCACCTGAGGGTACGGTTCGCTTTGAACCAGCTCCGTCTGGGAGCGAAGGATTGGTGGAAGTTCGTGACGGCGAACTTCACTCTGGCAGAGATTACAGCAGTGACATGGGAGGGGTTTACTGCTATGTTCAGGGACGAGTACGTTCCCCCGGTGGAGAGGGAACGATTGGTTCAGGAGTTCTTAACCCTCAAGCAGGGTACTGATTCGGTTGCAGCGATCACGCGGAAGTTTCATGAGACGGCGATGTTCTGCCCCGAGCTGGTGTCCACAGAGCAGGCTCGGATGAGCCGGTACTTGGGTGTTTTGAGGAGGGATATCCGGGAGTTTGTGTCGAACTCCACCTATCATACTTTTACTGAGCTTCAGGCGAATGCCAGGAAGCATGAGATCGAGTTGGAGACCCAGGCCAGGGAGGAGGCCGAGTCTCAACAGGTGGACCGGCGGCCGGCTCAGTCTCAGCCGGCAGCCAAGCGGACCAAGTCCACCGATTCGAGGACGGGAGGTCCGAAGGGCCGCACTTGCGGAAAGTGCGGCAAGGGTCACGATGAGGCGTGTCGAGCTGGTGCTTGCTACAAGTGCGGCAAGGAGGGGCACATTGCTAAGGAGTGCCCCAAGGGGTTTATGGTTTGCTTTCATTGCAACCAGACCGGCCATCGGAAGGCCGAGTGCCCTCAGCTTCGTCAGGGATCTGCACCTGCTGCCAGGACTACTGAGACTCGACCGGTGAAGGTCGAGGCCCCGAGGGCTCGTGGGAGAGCCTTTCAGCTGACTGCGGAGGAGGTCCGCGCTGCGCCCGATGTTGTGGCAGGTATGCTGTAATTCATGTATTTATTTTAATGTCGAGATGTTATGCTTATGTTATTATATGCGTAGGTACTTTCCTTGTGAACTCTGTGCCTGCCTTAGTGTTATTTGACTCGGGTGCAAGTAGGTCCTTTGTGTCCTTAGCCTTTAGTCAGCATATCAGCGTTAGTCGTGAGTCGTTGAGTCGACCTTTGAGAGTTTCTATAGCTGACGAGAAAGTGATTTGTGCCACGGGGGTTCTTCGGGGATGCGTGCTAGAGATTTTCGGGGTTGAGTTCCCGATTGACGTGATTCCTATTGCGATGGGTGACGTCTGTGTCATCGTGGGCATGGACTGGTTGAGCCGATTCGGCGCTGTCATCGACTGTGAGCGTCAGCTGGTGACTATACGAGACCATAGTGGGGGAGTTCTTTCGGTGTACGGCGAGGGTACTCGTTCGGGATCAGCTTTTTGTTCGGCCGCTAGGGCGAGGCAGTGTCTACAGCAGGGCTGTAAGGGTTTTGTGGCGTATGTGATGGATACGCGGGAGGTTTCCGAGAGACCGAGGTCAGTTGAGGAGGTCCCAGTGGTGTGTGAGTTTCCAGATGTTTTCCCCGAGGAGCTGTCGGGAGTACCTCCTGTGAGGCAAGTAGAGTTTGGTATCGATCTGGTTCCGGGGGCCGCGCCTATTGCTAAGGTGCCTTATCGTCTTGCACCTCCAGAGATGCAAGAGTTGTCCTCGCAGCTCCAGGAGTTGCTGGGGAAGGGATTCATTCGGCCGAGCAGCTCGCCGTGGGGAGCACCTATTCTGTTCGTCAAGAAGAAGGATGGTTCACACCGGATGTGCATTGATTACCGGGAGTTGAACAAGTTGACGGTCAAGAACCGTTACCCGTTACCGAGGATCGATGACTTATTCGATCAGTTGCAGGGAGCATCTTGGTTTTCCAAGATCGATCTGAGGTCAGGGTACCATCAGGTGAGAGTGCGGGATGAGGACGTCCAGAAGACAGCGTTTAGGACGCGATATGGGCATTATGAGTTTGTGGTGATGCCTTTCGGGCTCACCAATGCCCCGGTTGTGTTCATGGATCTCATGAACAGGGTATGCAGGCCGATGTTGGATCGGTCAGTGATTGTATTTATCGACGACATTCTAGTGTATTCGAGATCTAGAGAGCAGCATGAGGAGCATTTGAGGGAGGTCCTTGAGGTATTGAGGTCGGAGAAGCTTTATGCAAAGTTCTCCAAATGTGACTTCTGGTTGCGGGAGGTCCAATTTCTAGGACATGTTGTTAATCGGGAAGGGATATTGGTCGATCCGGCCAAGGTTGAGGCAGTGATGAGTTGGGAGGTGCCGAAGTCACCCTCTGAGATCAGGAGTTTCCTCGGGTTGGCAGGGTACTATCGGAGATTTATTAAGGATTTCTCCAAGATCGCAGTGCCGCTCACCAGATTGACTCGGAAGGGTGTTGCATTCTCATGGGGACCCGAGCAGCAGACTTCCTTTGAGACACTTCGCCAGAGGTTGTGCGAAGCCCCGGTATTAGCCCTCCCGGAAGGGATGGAAGATTTTGTTGTATATTGCGACGCATCGATTTCGGGACTGGGTGCAGTGTTGATGCAGAGGGGTCATGTGATAGCTTATGCGTCGAGGCAGCTGAAGCCTCATGAGGCGAGATATCCCACGCATGATTTAGAGTTGGGGGCAGTAGTGTTCGCTCTCAAAATTTGGCGTCACTACCTGTATGGGGTTCGATGTACGATATACACGGACCATAAGAGCTTGAAGTATTTGATGGATCAGCCCAACCTAAATATGCGTCAGAGGAGGTGGTTGGATGTAGTCAAGGATTATGATTGTGAGATCCTGTACCACCCAGGCAAGGCTAATGTGGTAGCCGATGCATTGAGCCGCAGGGCGGAGAGCACTCCATTGCGAGATGCATGTTTGAGACTGACTGTGATGACTCCAGTATGGGATGCTATTCGTGGGGCACAGGCCGAGGCTGTGAGACCAGAGATGCAGAAGAAAGAGCGAGTCGTTGGGTTAATTTCAGAGTTCGTTAAGGATGGACGAGGGCTTCTGACGTTTCAGGGTCGGATTTGGGTACCATTCGTGGGCAGTACACGTATTACTTTGATGGAAGAGGCTCATAGATCGAAATTCTCGATCCATCCCGGTGCTACGAAGATGTATTTGGATTTGAGGAAGGAGTATTGGTGGCCCTGTATGAAGAGGGACGTCGCATGGTTCGTTGAGAGGTGCTTGACCTGCCGTAGGGTTAAGGCCGAGCACCAGAGGCCGCATGTCAAGTTGCAGCCATTGGAGATTCCCGAGTGGAAGTGGGAACAGATCACTATGGATTTCATCACCAAATTGCCAAGGACTGCCAGGGGAGTCGATGCAATTTGGGTGATTGTGGAGAGGTGGGACAGAGAGTGATGGGCAGCACAGAGATCGTGCTTCAGACGTCATAGCAGATTCAGCAAGTTAGACAGAGGTTATTGACCGCCCAGAGCCGACAGAAGAGTTATGCAAACAGGCGTCGATCCGAGCTTGAGTTTCAAGTCGGCGACTTCGTTCTCCTACTTCGTTCTCCTGAAGGTCTCTCCGTGGAAAGGAGTGATTCGATTCAGGAAGAGGGGCAAGTTGGGGCCCCGGTATATTGGGCCATTTCGTGTGATTGCAAGGATAGGCCGGGTAGCCTATCGGTTGGAGTTGCCAGCGGAGTTGGGACAGATCCACGACACTTTTCATGTGTCGCAATTGAGGAAGTGCATAGCCGATGAGTCGGCAGTGGTTCCATTGGAGGATATTCAGGTGGATGCGAGCCTGAATTATGCTGAGAGACCAGTGGCCATCAGGGATCGGAAGATCAAGGTTCTGAGGAACAAGGAGGTACCTCTAGTGTTGGTCCAGTGGCAACACCGGAAGGGATCGGAAATGACTTGGGAGCCGGAACGTGAGATGCGGGAGCAGCATCCGGAGCTATTTTCAGAGTGAGACTTCGAGGGCGAAGTCTAATCCCAGTGGGGGAGAGTTGTAACAGCCCGGAATCTCAGATATTGTTAAATTATGTTTTTGGGGTGATTTAAGAGGGGACTCGGCGAGTTGGAGCCTAGACTCGCCGAGTAGGATCGCAGACTTGGTCGCGGGTTCGCGACTGGACTCGACGAGTCCAGATATGGACTCGGCGAGTCTACGCTGTTTAGCGAAAACCCTAACCGTTCAGGTTTGGGACGTATAAAGGGGACTTATTGGCCGTCATTGTTCATTTTAGCCTTCTGAGAAGAACCCTAAATCGATTGTGTGCATCTGGAGCAAGGATTATAGGCCATTGTTGATTATAGAAGAGTTGTTGTGCAAGGAAGAGAAGGGATTGGCTAAAGGAACAGCAAGGGAGTCACATTCTAAGGATTGGGGACACAGAGAATACATCATCCAGGTAAGAATTCGAGTATACTCTGCTATGTTGATGTGATTATGGAATTAGGGTTTATGGAACCCTTTTGTGAATAGATTGAATGTTACCCTAGTCCCCTAATCGATTGTAACCCTGTATTGGGACCTTTGGAGGTCCAGAATGTCCCATGTCTGTGCATTTCGGGAATTGATGAAGGTTTTGGATTGGAATCCTTATGCCTTAGGTCAAAATGTAAATTATGAATCATAGGGTGTATCATGAGCACTGAAATGAGGACTTTACGTGATGGATTAGCCTAGGAAGGCCAGACCTAGGAATGGTCGGAGCAGTTCTGACCTTATTATGCAGTTTGAGCAGTTGCATGGCATGGACTCGCCGAGTTCGATGAACAGACTCGGCGAGTAGCTTGAAGATTAACTGGGACTCGTCGAGTTGTTCTTCAGACTCGGCGAGTTGAGTCGGGGTGGCCCTGCGATTCTTCCAGGAGTAACTCGTCGGGTCAAGGAGGATACTCGACGAGTAGATAGGGAATCTCAGAGAGTTGGAGGACGTCTAGACTCGTCGAGTCGCCATGGCACTCGCCGAGTCCGGTCGAGTTGACCGTTGACCGTTGACCAGAGTTGACCTAAGTCTGACTTCTTAGGGATAGTCACACTTAGAAGATATAAGTGTTAATGAGAGATATGTGATGTTATAGGGAAGTTGTAGCTCGACGGATTGTGCACGAGTGATTTCAGGATATGCTAGCTTTCAGCATTCGCGAGGTGAGTCTTCTCATTATACTGTACCCGGAAGGGTTTGACTGTGTGACCGGAAGGTCAGATATGATATGTGATATGTATGCTATATGTGGTAAGTTATTTGTTATATGTGCTATGTATGTTATGTGGGCCGGAAGGCAATATGTGATGGGCCGGAAGGCGATTATGTTATGGGCCGGAAGGCGTTGTGTTGAGGACCGGAAGGTCAGGGCCTGGAAAGGCGTATGTGCGTAAGTTGTATATTGGGGAACTCACTAAGCATTTATGCTTACAGTTGTTATGTATGTGTTTCAGGTACTAGCGAGGACCGTGGGAAGGCGCCGGCGTGATCAGTACACACTGAAGGATGTTTTTTATGATCTTGGGATTTAGACAATTTGTATTTGACATGACACCTACATTATTTATGCCTTTTTTGAATGGAAATACTTTATTTTTAAAATGAAAAATTTGTTTGAAAATTTGCGTTGTTACACTTGGCTTATGAGTTCTCGCTCTCAGAAAACCCCTATCCTCGCAACGAAGACAACATTGTCACTCGGTCTATACAGAGATATCCAAAGGATTTCTGCGAGTAGCCGATGAAAATACATCGCTCACTACGAAGTTTGAGCTTGTCGTGAGCTTCTCGTCTTATGGAAACCTCACAGCCCCAAACCTTGATATGTGCCAACGAGGGAGCTTTCCCTGTCCACATCTCGTGAGGTGTTTTGGCAACCTTCTTTGTAAGGACTCGGTTAATGATATGGGCGGTAGTCTCTAAGGCCTACCCCCAAAATGAGATAGGTAGTGAAGCACGACTCATCATAGAATGAACCATGTCTAACAGGGTTCGATTATGCCTTTCTGCCACACCATTCAACTGCGGTGTCCTAGGTGGCGTCAATCGCGAAACTATTCCGCATTCCTTGAGATAGTCATGGAATTTAAGACTTAGGTACTCTCCTCCTTGATCGGATCGAAGCATCTTGATTTTCCTACCCAATTGATTCTCCACTTCATGTTTGAACTCTTAGAACTTTTCAAACGTTTCTGACTTGTGCTTGATTAAGTAAATATACCCATATCTACTATAATCATCGGTGAAAGTCATGTAGAAGCGGTTCCCATCCTTTGTGATGGATCTAAAGGGCCTATACACATCGGTGTGTATGAGATCCAATAAACCCTCACCCCTCTCACAAGTGCCAGTGAAGGTGACTTGGTCATCTTTCCAAGTAAACAAGATTCGCACGTGTCATCTTCCCTAAGGTCGAATGACTCCAACACTCCATCCTTTTGGAGTTGGGCTATGCGCTTCTTGTTGACATGTCCAAGAATACAATGCCACAAGGATGCTTTATCCATACTATTGGAAGAATCCATACACAACACATCATTTCCTAGGTTATCTACAACCATAACAGTTTTATAAATTCCATTACAAGGCCTTGCTTCAAAATATAAAACACTATTTAGATAACCATAAATCGAACCATTCTCATTATTAAACGAATATATAAATCCTTGTCTAAATAAACCATGAAAAGAAATGATGTTTCTTGCCATATCTGGCGAGTAGCAACAATTATTTAAATCTAAATTCAATCCATTACTAAGCGCTAAAGAATACACTCCAATCTTGGTAACATGCGACGATCTTCTGTTCCCCATGATTAGATTTATTCTTCCAAGCTCCACATCCCTATTTCTTCCTAGTCCCTGCAAATCAGAACAAATGTGGTAACCACATCCTGTATCAAGAACCCAAGAAATAGCATGAGATGAATCATTAGATTTAATTGTGTAAATACCTGTGAAAGATGGCTTGATCTTCCCATCCTTGATGGCTTGCAGATATTCCGGGCAGCTTCTCTTCCAATGCCCTATTTTGTGGCAACGATGGCACTCTGCCTCCTTTGGGTTTGGGTTGGGCTTAGCAGGATCAACCTTTCCCACTAGAAGAGGAACCATCTTGGGACTTTCCCTTGCGGTGTTTCTTCAAAGAAGCCTTCCTCTTCTTGCCCCTTCCCTGTCCAATAGCCAAAATAGGAGCACCAGGTGGATTGGGAGTTGGTGCAACAAACTTGTCCTTGAGGTTGCTCTCAGCAGTCCTTAGGAGCCCTTGGAGTTTGATTAGGGTGACCTCTTCCTTGTTCATGTGGTAGGTCATCCTAAATTGGTTGTAGCATGAGGGCAAGGAATGAAGAACAATGTCGATATCCAAATCTTCCCCAAAGTTGACATTCAACTTGCGAAGACGATCAACATACCTTTGCATCTTTTGCAAGTGCACGGTTAGAGACTCTCCACTTCCCATTTTAGAAGTAATCATATTCGTTATGATCTCATAGCGCTCTTGCCTCGTGCTTTGGTGCTATCTCTCCATCAAGTCTAGATGCATCTCATAAGGATACATGTCCTCATAGGACTTTTGGAATTCTGAGTTCATTGTGGCTATCATGATGCAATGGACTTTCGTTGCATCACGCTCATGGGTCTCAAAGACAGCCATTTCTTCGAGAGTAGCAGTTTCTGGATTGATCTTCGCGAGCTTCTCATCGACAACATACTCCTTGTCCTCGTAACGCGCGATTGTGCGAATGTATCTTATCCATTCACCAAAGTTCGATCCATCGAAAGTCACTTTTTGACAAAGGCTCATTAGCGTGAATGAGCTAGCAGCAGCGTTGTTTGCGTTAGACATCTAAAGTTGATTAGAATTAAGTCCCTAATTAACACCCAAAATGAAAATTTAGGGCTAGGACCCAACAACATTATCTACACATTAGAAAAGGGATGCCGTGATCCAACATGCAAATAATTTGGAGGTAAGTGAATGACGATTCACTAATTCTTCACCATGAAAACATAAGCTTCAGTTTTAAATATATTGAGAATTCCTATATTTCTTAGAGATTCATTGAACCTTTCAATGGCATGTTTAAATCTCGATATGCCCCTCTAGTTTGTGACTGGGATACCGAGGATCACAAAGCGGGTGTGAATAACCATGCAAATCTACATGGTGCCTTCATTGTTACAATCACCTATTCGATGTGCCAGTAAACCACACACTCTCCACCGAACTATGACAAACAATGAATCACCCTTTGCCACCTTTGCTTAGAACCAATTAGTGTGCCGGTTAACCACACACGCTCCACTAACATCTTAACAAGGGTGCAAAGTGTAATTTCATGGGATTGCATCAATTCACTTTTCCTAAAGTAACTAAGATTGGGATTTTATGAAACACGTTTAGTTACTTTATATAGATTCATTATACTTATTAATGAGAAGAGATTTGCCCTATCCTACCCGTTCGGCTAACGACCCTCCACCAGTCAAGCAAGCGGTGGGTGTGAGTGTACACCCATTAAGCGCCATTTTATAGGTAGCAACCTTATACCCACCTTATAGACCGGCTTCGTGCATGAGGCCTACTAACGGCAAGACTATCATTTTAAATTATACATACATACATATATATATATATATATATATATATATATATATATATATATATATATATATATTAAGCTTGTAATATAATAGTATAGTGTTGAATATTAAACTTGTAAATTCCAGGGTTTGAAATTTAAATTATTCAAATTAAACTTTTAATCACAAAACTTAAATTTCAAAACTTGAGGACAAGTTTTAAACTTTTCAAAGCATGAGGATCAAATAGCAAATAATATAAATCAACTAATTAGATAATCTCAATTTGATCTTATTCAATATTACTTGCAAGACAATTCACCAATTCAATTCAAATAATCAATTATTATCATATAAGGAAATTATTATTCAACTAATTGGTAATTATCTTTTGTTTGGTCAAGAATATACTCATATATTTGATTAAAATCGGATTTTAATGACCCAAATTAGTTAAGGAAAGTATCCTCAAGTAAAACAGCAAGAAATCCCGAAACTACCTCCTTCTGACGCTCGAACTCGCTGAGTTCCTCTATGGACTCGTCGAGTTGGAGGTACTCGTCGAGTCCACGATGGAACTCGCCGAGTTCATCAGGTAGAATCACAAAAATCGAATTTTTCAAGCAACAAGCAATCAACCAATGCATCAATTCAATAGAAATCAATCAAAGCTCTGATACCACTGATAGGTTTGAGCCTTACGAACTTTCCTATGTGCACATGCAAACCCTAATGCTTGGATCTAGGTTTCTCTAATTGAACATGCATTGTATCCAAGACTTACAATGCTAGATCTAATGTAAACAATTGAATCTAATCATATGAATTCGGATCTAGAACAATACCTTGGATTACTTGCTTGATACTTCTTCTTCTTGGAGCTTAGAGTCACAATTGTCACTCCTCTAATGGCTTACAAACACCAACTAGCAAGAGAATGATCTTGAGAGAGAGAGAGAGAAGGGTGAGAAATTGGCTCTAGGGTTTCTTGCCTTGCATGAGTGCCGATTTCCCTCACCCAAGGGATCTATTTATACTATGAGCTACTAGGGTTTCACCTTTAACCCTAATTGAATAACTTAGGCCCTAAGCAATCCAAGATCCTCCTAGATATTAGGATTGGACAATTTTATGGTCACCTAACCCTAAAATCCGTCCACCCTTATATCCATAAGGATACATAGCCCAAAACACAACTATCACACATTTGACAGTTTATCCCCCTTTGTTCAATTAATCTCTTTAAGTCACCAAATTAATTCTCAATTAATATATGACTTATATTAAACAAATAACATTATTATTCCTTTAATATATTATTCTCATAATATATTAACAATAATATCTCTTCTCTCCTAACAAATCATCCTGTCAAGTTGCTATGGTGAAGGCAACCCAAAAGGACCATGCACAACCGGGTCAAGTACTTACCAAATATAGTTACAACCTTAGACACTATCCAACAATAAATACCTGTGAAGGAGGGTTTTATCTTCCCATCCTTGATTTCCTGCAAGTATTTTAGGCAGCTTCTCTTCCAATGCCCCTCATCATGTCAATAGAAGCACGTTGCTTCTTTAGGATTGGAGGAGGGAGTGGCATAAGCGGTTTTTGCTTTGGATCCACTAGTAGAAGATACATCATGAGACTTTCCCTTCCAGTTCTTTGAGGGAGTTTTCCTCTTCTTCCCTTTTCGTTTTCCAATAGCCAGGACAGAAGCAGTAGCACGAGTAGGAGTGGATTTGACACTTTTCCATTTCAATCCACTTTCAGCAGTTCTTAGCAAACCTTGGAGCTTGCTAAATGTGAATTCCTCATTGCTCATATGATAAGTAATATTGAACTGATCATAGCAAGGTTGCAAAGAGTGTATGACTATGTCAATACCCAGCTCTTCGTCAAAGTTGACATTCAACTTGAGCAAACGATCCACATACCTCTGCATTCCTTGCAGGTGGGTCGTGATGGACTCACCATCCCTCATTTTAGTGGTGAAGAACGAGGTGACTATCTCGTACCTCTCTTGACGCGATCTTTGAAGGTACTTTTCCATCAAGTCCTTGCACATATCGTAGGGCCAGTAATTTTCGTAGAACCATTGCAGCTCAGGAGTCATGGTGGCTACCATAATACAGGACACCTTAGTAGCATCCTTGTAATGAGCCCCATACTCAACTATTTCTTTGGGAGTAGCTTTGGACTCACTAATCTTGTTCAACGGTTTTTCGAGGATATATTCTTTGTCCTCGTAACGCAAGGTCATACGAACTTTCCATATCCAATCATTAAAGTTGGAACCATCAAACGTAATCCTCGCATAAATGTTCAAGAGCGAGAATGAATTGTTGGAGTTGTTTTTGGAGGGAACGAAAGCGTTGTTTGAGGTAGACATCCGCAAAAGAAGAAAGACAAAGTTTTGAATAGATAAGGAATCCTTAATATAACACCCAAAATGAAATATTAAGGCTAGGACCCAACACAATAATTCACACTTCGGAAGAGGGATGCCGTAATCCAATTGTAAATTATTTGAAGGTAGTTAAATGACGGTTTACCAATTCCACCACGAAAAACAAAATAAATAATTAGGTTTTAAATGAAATAAAATTCCTAGATTTTTTAAGATTCATTGAACTATTCAATGGCATGTTTAATCTAGATTATGCCCTTCAAGTTTGTGACGGGGATACCGAGGATCACAAACAAGGTGTGAATAACCATGTAAATTAGCTTGGTACTCTCGATGTCATTTACCACCTAATCAATGTGTTGGTTAACCACACACGCTACATTAATCTATGATAATTTACGAGCTACCCATTTCCACACCCTTGTTAGTCCAAGTTAGTGTGTCGGTTAACCACACACGATCCACTAACGACTTGACAAAGTGCAGTGTGCAATTTCATAGATTAGCATCAAATTCACATTTTCCTAAAGTAACTAAGATTGGGAATTTATAAAAACATTTAGATACTTTATATTTTTTATTATACTTATTAATAAGGGAATTAAATTCCTATCCTACCTGTTCGGCTAACGACCATCCACTAGTCAAGAGTGCGGTGGGTAAGACAATGGCGGTCATTTTATATGTCACTTCCTTAAACACCCTTTATAGACCAGCTTTGTAAATGAGGCCTACTAACGGTAAGAATGACTCATCTTATATATATATATATATATATATATATATATATATATATATATATATACATATATATATATTATAATAGTATAAGGGTTGGATTTTAAACTTTTAAGATACTTAGGGTTTTAGAATTTAAAATTTCAAAATTAAACTTTTAATTAAATTTTAAATTCCGAAACTTAAAGGGTGCAATTTGAAACTTTTCAAAATTACTACATCAATTTTTAAATAATTAATTAATCATATAATTTGTTATTTTCTTATAATTTGATCAAATCCATCTATTTAGATACAGAAATCATATTACCATTTAAGAAAATCAGTTTATGGTGATAAAAACAATTTATGGTAATTTTCCTAATCCAAAATAGATCAAAAATTTGAAAATTTTGCTAACAGGCGAGTCAACTCGTCGAGTCAAGGCATGAACTCGTCGAGTTCATCCAACTCGTCGAGTTCCTCATGGGACTCTTCGTGTACATCAGGCATAAAATGATCTCTGCTTTGCAACTGATTTGGACAGTTCACTATTGCATCAAATATAACAGAAAAACATCATAGACTCTAATACCATTGATGGGTTTTGACCACAACAACATTCCTATGTGTTCATGCAACTCTAATTGCTTTGGATCTAAGTTTCTCTCTAGTTATACATGCAAATAGAAGTTCCAAAGCCATAACCCTAATACTAGCTGTAGCACCTGGTTCTTGGTACGTATTTTTTGTAATTAACTCTTTAAATATTTGCATTTTTGGCCTTGGACTCGGCGAGTTGAAGGACCAACTCGCCGAGTAGAAGCGGGATAAGACGCGGGACTTAAGTGATGGACTCGGCGAGTTGGGTCCCAGACTCGGCGAGTAGGTACTGTTCGGACAAAAACCCTAATCCGAGGGTTTGCACCCTATTTAAGCAATGTTATGATGGCCATATTGTCCCTTATGCTCCCCAAAACACTTCTCATTGAAACCCTAGCCGTTTGTGCTTTGTTGAGGCCATTTTTGGTGTTCTTGTGTGGTTATTAAGCTTGGAAGGAAGGAAGGAGCTTGGAACTTGAGTTGGGACCAGTAGATCCAGGGATTTTACTTCATTTTCAGCAGCCTCAAGGTATAATGCCCCTGTCTTGACTCATCCATGTGTTTATTCATCTTTAACTTGGGATCTCTTTGGATTTCTAAGTCATATTTCGGATTTGGAAGTCTTGAGTGGGTTTTGACTTTAGATCTGGACCTTAGGAGGGGTCTCATGGCATAAAGGTGCCAACTTTAGGGCCATGAGAGCCCCATGCACATTGTAGGACACTTTATATGGATTTTTGAGCTAAAAACCCCATGCATGTGCATCAAGTTTGGAACTTTACGTATAAAGTGAACATTAGGAGGCCGGATCTATGGTTTTGGTGTGTTAGATCTCATTTAAATCGACTGTATGGAATTGGTCAAGATTAGACTCGGCGAGTGCATGAGTAGACTCGGCGAGTCCAAGGCAATCTTCTTGCGGATGAAGATGAACTCGACGAGTTGTCAACTCGGCAAGTCAAGGACAAGACCTGTTCATCAGTTGAAGATGGACTCGACGAGTTGTTCATACAACTCGGCGAGTCGGATGAAGATTTGGTCGATGTCCATTTAGAAGGAAAACTCGTCGATTCATCGCCTAACTCGACGAGTAGAGACGAGTGTAAGAACAAATGGAAGGATAGGGACTCGGCGAGTTGGCAAGCCAAATCGGCGAGTCAGGTCAACTGGTAGTTGACTTTGACTTTGACTTGGTCGGGGGTAAAGTAGACATTTGACCCTAAGGACAGTTAGCAGTGTTTGATGGACTGTTTTGTGGGAATTACAGCCGGAGGATTTTCGGAGCAGCAACAACAGCAGATAGACCGTTCCCGCGCAGATCAGCAGCTACTTCGAGGTGAGTTACCTTCCAGTAGCGGTGGGTCTATGGCCACAATGTTGGCCCATTAGTAGGAGTTGTACGATTAGATGATTGTCTATGTGATATTCATCTAGGTTTGCTACTACCTGGTATATTTACGTGCTAGTATGATATGATGCTATGTGCTAGTGACAGTAGGGGAGATAGTCCCCAGATTACCGGTCGATAGGGTTGAAGGGGAAGTCATACCCAACCATGCTAGATAGATTATGTGATATGTGATATGTGTTATGTGGTGGTAGTGGGGGTGAAATTGTCCCCAGTATCCGGCCGAGAGGACCGAAGGGGAGGCCAGCACCCAGATATGCTAGTCAGCATCCGGTCGAGAGGACCGCAGGGGAGACCAACACCCAGATATGCTAGTCAGCATTCGATCGAGAGGACCGAAGGGGAGGCCGGCACCTATATATGTTAGCCAGTATCTGGTCGAGAGGACCGAATGGGTAGGTCGGGCACCCAGATATGCCTGACAATATATGTATGTTATGGGGTTGTATGGTATGTCGTACGATGGGGGAACTCACTAAGCTTCGTGCTTACAGTTTTCAGTTTTGGTTTCAGGTACCTCTTCATCGAAGGGGAAGGAGCTGGCGCGGTAGCGGCACATCATACACACACACTATTTTTCTGCTTTACGAACTTGTTCTGGGATTTATACTCTGATATTGGGTTGTTTTCATATTTTGGTTTTCATACACGATGTATGTTATGAAATGTCTTGATCAGACAGTGTCTTATTTACAAATGTTTTCCAAAGTATTGATTTTAAAAACGAAATTTTTGGGCGTGAAATTTGGTTCGTTACACTAGCATACAATTTCATACATCAATATGAAAAACTAAGGTTTGATTGTTACCTTTCTTGTTATCTCATAATAACAAGTAATCTATGAATGATCTTAACTCTTGAAAGCTTGAGTGACTCGTGTGTTGCACCTCTAATGAAATCACAAACACCAAAAGCAAAGGATGAGTGAGAGAGGGGCATAAATTGGCTAGGGTTTCTCCTTGTGAGACAGTGGCCGATTTCAAGAGGTCTAGCGGCCCTTATATACTTGTGACTGCTAGGGTTTCCAGGTGAAACCCTAATTCCTTACTTAAACTCCAAGTAGCCCATGGACTTCCTTCTAGAAGGCCTTGGACGATTTCTATAGGGCCTCTTATAGATTTCGTCCAACCCATTCCAAGGAAGTCCAGCAGTCCAGTTTACAACTATCAATGATTGGCATAATCAGTCCCTTTACTTTAAATCAGTTCGTTTAATCCCAAAATTAATACCAAATTAATTTCTGATTAAATACTAATTAATTAATATGATTTCTAACTAATATATTATTCTTATAATATATTAACAAATCATTAATTAACCTCTCTCTCCATAAGTCATCTTGTCAAGTTGCTATGGTGAAGACAACCCAAAAGGACCATGCTACTATCAGATCAAGTACGTACCAATTATAGTTATGGGCTTTGACACCTAATCTAACATTTATTTCATAAGAAAGTAGGGGATCATCTAATGCTCGTTCAAATTTATGTTGATGGAATTATTTTTCGTTCGATTGATCCTTCACTGTCTAAGGAATTTGAGGAGTTAATTAAGAGTGAATCGAAATGAGCATGACGGGTAAGATAAATCACTTTTTATGCTTAAATATTCGTCAAATCAGGGAAGAAAATTTTATCAATCAAGATAACTATAAACAAAACCTGCTTGAAAATATTGGGATGACAAATTACACGAAAGTTGAAGTACCTATGGTGGTTGGCACGTGCTTAAGTCCTTCGTTGGATAAGCCTGCTATAAATCTCAAGACATATAGAAGCATGATAGGTTCGCTTTTGTATTTAACTGCAAGTCAACCTGATATTATGTTTTTTGTATGTATTATGCCAGGTACCAATCGAACCCAAGAGAACCCCATCTTATAGTTGTGAAGAATATCTTTTGATACCTCCAGGGTACAAAAATGCTAAGACTATGGTATCCGGTGAAAACATGATTCTTTATACAAGCTTTTTATAATGCGGATCTTAGGGGTTGTCAATTGGATCAGAAGAGTACTACAGGAGGATGTCAATTGCTAGACAGGAAACTTGTGAGTTAGCAATCGAAAGAGCAGACATGTGTTTCTATTTCGAAACTTGAGGCTAAATATATTGTTGCTTCTATGTGCACATCTCAGATAATCTGGATTCAAAGTCAATTACATGATTATGCAAGCAATCAATATGAAGAAGATACCTAGGCTACCAGGCATCATATAATCAGGCAATTCTATCATGCAAAAGCCTGAAGATCCCTAGTCTATCGCTAGCATGTTGTTCAAACATATTACAATATCAAATAACAGTATGGTATTTTAGGGTCTACTTACTTGCACCGGCTGATCGTACACATCGCATCCTCCTTGATTATTTTGAAAACCATTTCAAAAATCATTTTAAAATCTTTTCCCTTAGTTTGAGACTGGATTCAAATGAGTGTTCCTCCGATTCACTCAAACCAAGGCTCTGATACCAACTTGTAACATCCAACTATTCACAAAAATATTAAAATATCCCAAAATCATCAATTGTTTACAAAAATAGTTTTCCAAAACATGTCAATTATCAGAGTTTTCCTAAAATCATAAACAAAACATGAGAAGGTGCACGATCAAGCCTTCGCCTTCCCACGATCATTTGAGGTACCTGAAACATAACCCAAAACTGTAAGCCCAAAGCTTAGTGAGTTCCCCTTAAATACCAACACATCACACAACCAGAATAATAACAATAAACAGCATGCATACAGAGCCTTCAGTCTAAATGGAACGCCACACCGACCTACAATCTACCTAGTGCGCTCACAAAACCTTCAGCATGGTTGGTACGCCACATCGGCCTTTGGCCCATCTGGACCGTTCTCCGGGCCTTCGGCCTGACTGGTACGCCCTACTGGTCTTCAGTTTATCCGGGACGCTCTGGGTCTGTTGGCCTTCAGCACAAAGCAGGTCCGCCTCAACCCAACCACTCATACATTGTGTCGATACACACACACACACACACATATATATACATATATATATATATATAACAGATAATCATACTATTATCCAACCAATAACAAACAGACAAATCTTACATATCACTAAGCATATCATCATCCTATCTACCAGGATACATATCTAACAGATCACTACGATACTCAATCATGCAATAATCAGGATAAAAATCCAAAAGGGTCGGCCTTAGTGCCTTCGACCCAACAAGTACAGTGAGGAACACTCACCTCACACTGCTGAAATCACACTGGAAGTCTCCGACTGCTAGCTCACTAAAATCTCCGCACTATCACAACATAAAATCATCCAATCAATACTTAGATTACAATCTAAGTTGATAGTCCAATATTAGGGTAAATGGCTACTTTACCCTTATTCCTCAGTTGGGCTAAGACCCAGGCCCAAATCTTGGTCCAAAAGTCCCAATCATTAAATAACCATCCAAGGCCCATTATTGGCCTAATTTTCCAAATTGGGCCCAAATTCATCTTGGGCTTTTCCTTAAGGCCCAATCCTTCACTTGGCCCAAAACATCAACACTCAGATGGCCCAAATAGGACCCAAGCATCTAAGCCCAAAAAGGTGGCCCAAACTTGAAGCCTAAAACCACAAAGCCCACAAACTGAGTACGCAGGGCGTACTCGACTGTACGCTAAGCCTACACACATTTGGGCTTGTACGTTGCGCGTACTGGCTTGTACGCCCAACGTACTCCTCTGTTAAGCCAAAAATCCCATTAAGCACTTAATACCTTAAGATAAGGTCCCAAAACATAGATTGGACTTCCATGAGCTGAAATAACACATAAAGTTGCTAACTTTACGTTCATGCATGGCTACATGAAGATATTTAGCTTAGAAATGATTTAGTGAATGGCTTAATGCATGAAAGATGACTAAAACCCCATAAAGTTGGCACCTTTATTCCAAGGAAACCTCTAGCAAGGTCAGATCTAGAGAAATGATCCCATCAAGTCGACCCAAACCATAAATCCATGAAAAACATACCAAAATGAACCAAATCAACCCGTAAAGGAAACTAGACATTGACAAGTCAATTTTTGAACTTTATACCTTGAGAAGCTTGCAATGTGATGGAGAGTTCTAGATCTCAAATCTCCCACCAAGATATGAACTTCACTATCTTCTTGGTTCTTCAAGATGGATCCAAAAACAACACAAATTTCTCTTCAAAAGCTCAAAGATGCAAAATGGAGGCTAAGGGGACAATTAGGGTTTTCTGGAGGTTGAGGGACAAAAGATGAGGCCAAACCTAAAGGTTAAGGATGAATATATAGGGTGCAACACCCTACATTATGGTTTTTAAAAGACACAAGTATGCCAAGCGTACCTTAGCGTACGCCCATTGTACACACACGCTTGTCCGGATCCAACTCTAGCCAGTATGTTGAGCGTACCAAGTGGTACGCCCCGCATACCAGCTTAAAGGGCAAAAATGTAAAACTTGATAAATGAAGGGGCAAAAGCATACATACCAAAAATTGGGGTGTTACAAAATCAAATTGACAACTTGTTGGTGTCTCAAAGGTTCCACATTCTCCATCAACTTCCAAGCCTCCCCTTGAGGATTCAAAGTCTATAAAGGTTGTTAAACACCTCTTCCTCTTTGGTGCTTGTTTAGTTTCCAAACTTTTCAAGAAAATCATTGGTGGGTATAAAGTTGGTTTATGTTTATTCTAATTTTAAAGTCTTCCGTTGCTAAATCTTATGTTGCTGAAACTACTTTTTGAATAAAAACCCAACAAGATCCATACTAACCTCAATGTATACATCAAGATCTATAAAGTAAGGATCAGCCAAAGTCTCGCTAGAGTACTCACAAACCCATAAAAGTTGGATCTTAAGAAGGGAAATCAACTGAGTGAGTTTTGGTGAATTGGTGAGGAAGTGAGAAGGAAATTCGGAAGCTATATATAGTCATTTGGAAGGCGCAACATGCACAGACAAGAGGTGCTTCGTGTACAGACAAGAGGCACGCCGTGCACTCTTATCCTGCTGGCTGCTCCCAGCTCACGACACATGTCACATGCTGATCCGTCCACACCTCCTTATTCTAGAAGTCGCCACGTGTCACCATTTCATGGTGCCACATGTGGCCATTTCCGTTGGCCACGTCGCCTTGTTTGGGAAGAGAGAGGGGCATCCGACACTGTCACGTGTCGCCCCCAGATAGTGCCACGTCATCGTGGCGCGCGGCGCACTTCGTGCGTGTGATTTCTAGATTTTCAAAATGCATTAAATTCTTCATACGAGCTCCATTTTCGATGTTCTTTATATCCCTGGAAAGCTTTCAAGGAGATCTACAAATTTCATTTAGACTCCGTCGGCTAATTTTGATTTTATTTTTAAAGCTATATTTTTAATATGCTTAGACTGTTAAACTCTATTAGAAATTCATAACTTTCTCATTTGGTATCCTTTCTCGACTGTCTTTATATTGACGAAACCATATGGAAGAGACATTAAACTCTCGTTTAGATTGTTTTTCTTAATAATTAACCGATCTCTACTTCGGTTTCAGAGCCATATACAGCTGCTCTGAAACTTCAAAAAATCATAATTTCCTCTTATGAAGTCAGATTTGGACGTTCTCTATATGCACGCTCTCGATTTAATGAGTACTACGACTTTCATTTAGATCACTTAGGCTAAAAAGTAATCTATCGAAAATTTACTTTTTAAGACACACAGAGTCGTGCCAATTTAATCGTGACACTTCGAAAAAGCATAACTTCTTCATATGAAGTCGGATTTTAGTGTTCTTTATATGTACGGAACCCTTGTCACATACACTATAACTTTAATTAAGGTTATTTATCCTAAATTATATTTTATCAAAAATTCATTTTTAACGCTAAATATATCTTAACTGACTAGTCCAAATCTACGGGCATTACATCTATGGGAGTGGAGGTTGAACATAAGAAGGGCCTCAAATGGTTAAGGTCCTTAAATAGGGTTCACAACCCCGTAATTAGGGTTTGATCTCCAGTAGGCACTACCAAGAAAGAGAATCATACGCCTTCTAAAAATCCACCTTAAAGATCATTAGGGGATTTTTATAAGCCTTACTAAAAGCTACTTCCTAATTCATAAGGAAAGGGCCATCAATAATCTGTTTGCCTTTAATAAAAGCGGACTGCTCCAAACTAACAAGACTACCAATAACCTCCGATAACCTATTAGCCAAAAGCTTACCAATAATTTTGTATTGGAAACCAATTAAACTAATATCTCTATAATCAGAAACTGATTTGGGGTCACGAATCTTGGGAATAACTGTGAAAAAAGAAGCATTGCAGCAGCCCTTTGGGACAAAAGGCTTCCCACGGAAAAAACAAAACAAATGCAACCACATTGTTAGTAATAAGATCCCGATAATGCTTAAGGAACTCGAAAGAAAAACCATCAGGACAAGAGCTTTTGTCGAACCACAACCCTACACCGCTCTTTTAATCTCATCATAAGAGAAATTAGCATATAAAACCTAAAGCTGAGAATCGGAAAGGAAACGAAAAAGGTTCGGATTAGTCACAGACCTCCTGCCAAGTTGCTTGAAGAATACGGAACGATAGAATAAACGAAACTCCTCTTTCACCATAGCTAGCTCATCAACCCACACACTATTAACTAGGATACCTTGAACCACTAACTAACATCTCTTACACTTCAAACTCCATGAAAGAAACTAGAATTTTCATCTCCCCCAATGCTCCATTGGACCTTAGCCTTTTTAGCTAACTCCACCCTAGAAAGATGATGCAACTCTGACATATCCTTAACCAAAGTAAGGCGATGCTCTCTAACCGCCGAATCTCCATTATCATCCATAAGACACACATCAAGCATATCAGACTGAATATCCCGCCTCATCGCTTCTAACCGACTTCTAGTAGTAAAATTCCAAACTCGTAGATTAGATTTAAGAAATTGTAACTTTTTCTTAAATATAACCCATAGATTGTCCAACGCCACAAATTATTGAGACCAAAATCCCGCACAATTTGGTCAAAACCATCCAACTCGAACCAATAATGAAATAACCGGAAAGAAGAAGGCCCAAAATCCGCAATGTGCTCCAACAAAAAAATAGGTCGATGATCCAAAAGTTTCTTTTCTAAAACCATACCAGTAAGATAGGAAAGCTCTAGAGAATCTCGTACGAAACCAAAAAATGATCAAGTTTACTAAACTCTAAACCTACATGATTTTACATGATATCTTGTATTTCTCAATTAACTTATCAGTTATTTTTTATCAAATATTATTTTTTATTAGCTAATTTTACGGCTACCAAATACCCTTTTAGTATTTTTTTTAGTATTTTTATTTTTATCTTTTAAAACATAATCTCAAACACTTTTTAATATTCTTTATTATATCTTAGATCAACTTTTTAAAGAATAGTATATGGGTAGTCGAAGTGAAAGAAGGAATTGGTCAAATGAAGTAAGACTTAAAATTCCATTTTGCATGTGGAGTGTCCAAGAAAAGCAAACCTAAGTTGCTCAACCTCTAAGTCAATAATTGAGATTCAAAGTCCAACAAACTTGGTTTCTTATCATGATATTGACATTTTCGGTTTCCTAGTTCATAGACTATATCGATCTATAAGAAAAAAAAATCGTAATTTTATTAAAAGTACTAGTATCATTTTTATTCATATATTTCAAGTGAATTGATTATTATTTTTTTTTTTTTTGTCAATTTATTAACAATTCAGTCAATCCAATTTTTTGTTATAAGATGTTAATATTTATTCAAGGCCCCATTTTTATATACCCTATTATCCCTATCCCTAATAAAAGCCTCTTAAACTGCCACGTGTCTTCTTTCTAAACCTTCTTTGTTCCACGTGTCAAATCTTCAGCCATCTTATGAATCGTTTTCCCGCCCACTAAAAGAATCCACATCCGCATCATGATCATATCTCTTGCTAAACATAATTTCTGAATTCTTATCGTTTATCGCCTTCGATTATCCCGATTTCTTGGATCTCGACTCCTATCTCTCAGTTATTGATTGCCTTAAATTTCGTCACAACTATATATCCAGAAAATTATCTTTGCTTCCTCCCGCATTACTTAGGTTTTGGGTGCGCCGTCGCAACTCGCAAGGTTTGGTGATTCTGCAAACAATGCATCAATGTTCAGCACCGTAGCGACGGTTGCGGTTAGGGCATCACATGTTCTAAGATTAACTGGGATTTGTAGCATTGCTTTTCTCCTTGAAACTTACATCTTTATTTTCTGATTTTACTGTCAATCGAGCAATTCTGATGCCATTTTCAATCAAATTGCTTTGTGTAAGCAAATAATTTCTTAAAATTTAAAGTCTGTGTTGACATTGAAGACGTTGTCCTACATTTAATTGTGAGCCCTATGTTCCCTTTTGTGTTTCTCATTAATTACTTTTTCTTTCCACCGTCTTTTGAAAACTTACTCTTACGTAATGGTAATGTGGTTTGTTTGTTGGTTTGATAGCAATTTTCACGAATTAGGTTTTCTTTGGAAAATTGATTATCGTAAATTGTCTTAAAAGGATGAGCACATTTGTTTCAAGAGATCTGGTTCTTCAGGGATTCATCACCAGCACCGGTAAACTGTGGCCAATTATCTGCACAGTAAGTGTTTGGTGAAATGCTTGACTGTGATTTTTTTAATATGCAGGATTTTTATCATGTTTGTCTTAGTCCTGATAAAAGATTGATTACCATGATTCAGGGGTTTATCACTAGCACTGGTAACCCGTGGCCAATTATCTGCACAGTAAGTGTTTGGTGAAATGCTTGACTGTGATTTTCTTTAATATGCTGGATTTTTATCATGTTTGTCTTAGTCCTAATAAAAGATTGATTACCATGATTAAGTTGAGTTAAAGTTTTAGAAAAAATCTTGTAGTCGAATCTGAGTTTTGTATGTCTTAGCTTGATTTTGGGTTTGGTTAAAGTAAGAAAATAAAACTTTTTTGCTAAAAATTAAACTTTGACCGGAAAAATATGCTTGATTTAATTATGTAGAAATAAAACTTTGATAGAGAATTAAAAATAAAAGATTTTATAAGATAATTTCAGATGATTACAATAGTTTATTGAAACCTTATTGTAGTTTAGATTCGAATGAATATATCAAGTGATACAAGTAAAATAAATTGATTGTCACAACATACAATTACAATATGTTTTATAATTAAAGTTGTAGTGCTTGATGTGGAGTATACATGGTCTAAAATTTAAACAACGGATACTCTAACTTAAATTAGAAAAGCATGGTAGGATTCGTTATATCATAATCACATATTTTTTTTTATTATTAGGTAGTACTAACTAGATTTTTTTCATAAAAAACCAGACACTTTCAGAATACTAGGTGTCGTTATTCATGATTATTATATGCCGTTGTAGAATGATATTTTGTTGGATTAGTTATTAGTTATACTGTTCCTAAAAGAATGGAAGATTTTATTATCGACATATCATGTTTTTCCAATGAAGAAATATCTTGGTTTGTATGATGTGGTTTAAATAAATTATTAATTATATAGTGCAATCTTTTTGTGCAGTCAAGTGAATTCAAAATTTGGTATATCCACTTATCCATTACGTGTTGGTTCTAAATTGGCATGTTTGCTATACTTTTTTTCTTCAAATTAAGTGTTTATTTTCTAATTGGACTCATTGGAACATGTATGAACTTAGTTTATGCCGAACATACCACAAGACCCAACAGAGTTCCAAAATAGAGGTGTCTTTCATTATTCATTGGCATTCTCTCAGTTGATAATCACTTGTCGAATGAATAGTTGCAAGTTAGTCTTGGATGCAACATCACTTGACCCGATCATCAACTTTTATTGCTTGGGTTTTCATATCCATCGTAAATGGCTAACAATATTAAGAGTTGAATGGGAATAAGGAGTTCAATAGACTTTGGATTTTAAACCATATTTGTATACTGTTAAAGAATAACTTGAAGATCGATAGCAAGGGTTGAAAGCTTGAAGATCTGTAGCACCTGGTTTCCGGTATGTGAATTTTATTTGAGCATTGCCCTAATTTAGCCTTAGACTCGGCGAGTCATAGGGTCCGACTCGCCGAGTAGGGACGAGACTCAGGACGCGTTTTAAGTAGGCGACTCGACGAGTCCATATCCTGGACTCGGCGAGTCACCGCTGCGGGATGAAACCCTAAGTTTCAAGGGTTTGCACCCTATTTAAACTCTCATTCCGCCCCAACTCGTCCCCATTCACCCCCAGAACTCCCCCTACATCGTTTTCCCTTGTTTTCTTGAGAGTTTGAGGTGTTCTTGGTGTGTTCTTGAAGGTTTTGAAGAGTAAGAGGAGTAGATCAAGAAGAGGAGAAGGAGATCAGCCATCCTTGTGTCATTTCAACATTTCCTTTGAGGTATAACCCGTTTTCCCCTTGATTCTATGCTTAAAACTTCATTTGGGTCCTTCTTGGTCAATTTCCCAAGTTTGCATGTTCATTATATGTTGTAATAAGGCGTTTGGCCTTTGGATCTATGTAAGATTGAGCTCCAGGAGCTCAAATCTGTTAGCTTTTTGGCCCCATAAGGCTTGTTAGCCCTAGATCTACCATTTTGAGACATTTTGAGCCTTATAATCCATATTGGTGAATATCCACACGTAAAGTTGGAAACTTTACGTGTGATTCGTGTCCTAGAAGTCCGGATCTATGAATGGCATGGTCTGGAACCGAGCAAATCGGTATATTTAAGGAGTGCATGGCGACGACTCGGCGAGTCGCATAGGTGACTCGGCGAGTCTGGTCGCGAGTCACCGAATTGGTCCCTTCCTCATGTGTCGAGTTGAGCCTTGAGTCACAGGGGGTGACTCGGTGAGTTGGGAGCTGAACTCACCCATGTTAGAACTCGGCGAGTCAATGCCCTGACTCGGCGAGTCCAAGGCAATCTTCATAGCTCAAGAACAGACTCGGCGAGTTGTTCATACAACTCGGCGAGTCTTAGCATAAAGTGTTCATCGGATGAAGATGAACTCGACGAGTTGTTCATACAACTCGGCGAGTAGGATGAAGGTGTTGAATGGCGGTTAGAAGGCGAACTCGTCGAGTCATAGCCCGACTCGACGAGTAGAACCAGGGACCCAGGACATTGGTTTGCTAGGGACTCGGCGAGTGGTGATCCACTCGGCGAGTCGGGTCAACTGAAAGTTGACTCCAGCTTTGGCTTAGAGTTAATCCAGGGGTAAAATGGTCATTTTACCTAAAGGACAGTTAGCAGTGTTTGATTGAGTATGTCGTGGAAATTGCAGCCGGAGGACTCCCGGAGCAGCAGCAGTCAGTTAGTTCCCGATCAGTTCAGCAGCTACTTTGAGGTGAGTTACCTTCCAGTAGCGGTGGGTCTAAGGCCACAATGCCGACCCACCAGTAGGAGTTGTATGATAGATGATTGTCTTTGTGATATCATCTAAGTTCGCTAGTACCTGACATGTTATATGCTAGCATGATATGCTGTATGTGATAGTAGTAGAGTTTGGTTGTTCGGACCGAAGGGTAGTCAGACACCCCAGATACGTCTGACAGTATGTGACGATATGTATGCATGCTGGCCTGTTCTGTTATATGTGATCGTAGTAGTAGGGGTGAAATAGTCCCCGAGGATCGGTTGTTAGGACCGATGGGTAGTCAGCACCCCAGAATGGCTTGACACGGGTAAGACGGCACCCCAGAATGGCCGTATGGGTTGGTCAGCACCCCAGAATGGCTTGACACGGGTAGGTCGGCACCCCAGAATGGCCGTACCGGGTAGTCAGGCACCCCAGAATAGCCTGGCAGTATATATGTTATGTGTTTGTATGGTATGCGGTACGTTGGGGGAACTCACTAAGCTTTGTGCTTACGTTTACAGTTTTGTTTTCAGGTACCTCTGCATCGAAGGGGAAGGAGCCGGCGCGGTAGCGGCACGTCATACACACACTCTTCGGTTTCCGCATTTATGAGACTTACTGGGATTGTACTCTGATATTTGATGGGATGTACGGTTTGGCTTTTGAGAACATGGTTGCAATGTGTTATGGTGTGAACAAACAATGTTTCTTTTTATTTAGACAATGTTTTTATTTATTAATGTTTTCTAAAGTAATATCAAAAAAAAAAATTGGGTCGTTACAAGATCCATAGCAAGGGTTGGAAGAGGGGAAGACCACAATACCTTACCAATATTGGTTTTGTTTAAAGACTGGAAGGAGAACTCATAGCAAAACACTTGAATTGATTTGGTCATTTATCTAATTGATTGTTGCATGTAAAAATAATGATAATAGATACATAGAGAAAACATCAAATTAATATAAAGATAATTATTTGTAAATTTATGATTTATGATTAATGAGTACGATTTTATAGTCCTATGTTGTTTACTATATCAACTAACCGTGTGGTACACGGGTTATAACCTAGTGTTAATATAAAATAACTAATATATCATATATAAGGATGAAAGGTATCCTTACGCGTGAGAAGGGAAGGAAAAAAGGTCACGTTATTATTTTAACCATTGCACAACCAACCCACCAGGTTGTGGAAATGGTGTTCACTAGTGAAGTGGTGGTGGAGAAGAGAGAGATAGACACAAAGAAATTCTCCACCAATCACAACCATCGTCTTCTTCTGTAGTGGGTACCACGCAACAAGACACTCACCCATTTTTGGGGCGGTGTTCACGTGTAGCCTACTATGCCACATAGGACATCACGCGTAGTTTGATGCCCCCATACCGGATGGCCTAACGGATTAACGACTAAGCAAAAAAGGAAAGGAAATAGATGCAAAACAAAAGGAATGTGTGATTCTTCTGGAATAAGCATCGTGTTGGGAAGAAAAACCGATTATGATGTTTTCAACGGCAAAAAAATTAATTCATAATATAATAGATTTTGGTTTTTTCATGCAACCACCTAATTTCCAATTTCAATTTCTGTCTTCTATCTTCTGATTTATGATGAGAGAATTGTGATTCATTTCAAGTTCAATGGAAATAAGGGTTAATCTAACTAATAAAGTGAGGTGGTATCCTTCTTCATTTGATGTTTTGATTTGAGTTTTTAACTTCAAACATTTGTGCCTTTGTGGATCATCCTTTGGATCCATATATCATGAAATTGTTGTTGAATTATGGATTCATTGTGTTTCGGAAATGGATTATAATGGTTAACATATAAACCGTTGAAAAAACTCATGTAAATTGTTATCCATGAAGTTGTGAAGCTTCAGTTAAGTTTTTAGTGTTCTTTAATATTGGATTGCCCTATGATACATCTAATTCGAAATTGATGATAAATTTTGTGATCTAATATGATCTTTATATACATTCAAGTGTCTCGTGTTCAAATAATTGACAAAAATTCATTCTAATGGTCATTTTTTTGATATATTGTAGGTTTAGCTTAATAAGACGATGACTACATCATCAATTCATAAATTGGTCTTCTTAATGATGTTAAATAGTATGAAATTAAATGTTTAAACAAAGTTTTAGACATGTTGGATCCATTCGAAGTTATTATAAATCATCAATATTAATCAACTGTATATCATGCGAAACAAAAATGCATCTCATACACGAGCCCTTTATTTTTTTTTCTTTACAACTATAATATACATAAATGTGAATTCATTAATCAAGACTAACAACTAATTCAATTATCCACTATTTTATTATCCTAGGATATCACTTTATGGACATTTAACTAATATATATTTAAATCAATATTATAACTGAAAATAAATTCAAAATAATTAGTTTAAAAAAACTTTATATTCAAATTAGATAAAGAAAATACACATAAAACAAATTATCACGTGTAATTATCATGTTTATACATTCTTATCAACATTTATCAAGTAAAATCATGACCTAAATATACTGTAATGAATACAATATATATATTGTAATGAATACAATATATGTAACGCACAAGTTATGTTAAATACATTTATTGGTTTAACAGTTTAACAAATTAATGAGGTTAAGCTAATGAAGTATTATTATTATTATTATTATTATTATTATTATTATTATTATTATTATTATTGTGTAAGAAAGGAAATTAAAGGAAGGTCACTTGAAGGGAGGGAGGGAGGGAGGAGGATAGCATGCATAAAGGGCATTATCGTCTAACCAATAAACACGAGGTGTTTTTTATTTACCGTTTACTTGAATTCTTCCAACTTCTGGAATTAAAAAGAAATGAAAAAAGAAAATAAATAAAAGGTAGAGTTCTGGCCAACCTATATAAACGGCCCCCTATATAAACGGCCATCAACTCACATGCAATTCTCGCCCACTTCTCTCATTTCTATTTCTCTCTCTGATCTCGCCGCCGTTAGGTTTCCGTTCTCATTACCTGTTTCAAAATCTGCATGGTGGAATCGGTGCATACCCATTAGATTTGCTTCCGCCTCTCTTTTTGAACCTCGAAATTCTCTTTCAATTTGTTGATTTCTTCTTCTGAGCGGTAATTGTGGGGATATCGGTGTTGATCAGGAGCGTAGGGTTTGTTTTTCCTTTGATTCAGATCTCCTTCTGCTTCTTTTGAGGGGGTAGCCGGGGCTCCGGCCTCGGCGGGTTGTAAAGCCCCCTACCTTTACAAACCTTGCCAAATTCGACCCTTACAATTCTTTGATTCTTTCATTTTAACCCCCTTACAAGCAGATCGGGGAAGAGATGCCGGCCCTAGCGTTTTGTGTTGACGCCGCCATGGCCGCTCTTTCTCCTCCTTCCGGCTATACCGCCTGGGATAGCTCTCTTCCCGCGCCGGAGCCATTCTCCGGCGTACCTCCATCGACAAACACCGTTCTGGATGATGTATCTGTATCATCCCTCACTCCTTGGACGTCATCCCACTCTAATGCTCTCTACAAGATTGACGCCTGGGGAGCGCCTTACTTCTCCGTCAACACATCCGGTAACGTCACCGTCCGTCCACACGGTTCCCGAACCATGGACCACCAGGAGATAGATCTCCTAAAGGTCGTGAAGAAGGCCTCCGACTCCAAATCCATAGGAGGCCTAGACCTCCCGCTCCCTCTCATCATCCGGTTTCCAGACGTCCTGAAGGACCGCCTTGAATGTCTCCAATCGGCGTTCAATTATGCCGTTAAATCACAAGGGTACAGCTCTCATTACCAAGGCGTTTATCCCGTGAAATGCAACCAGGACCGATTCGTCGTCGAGGACATTGTCAAATTTGGATCGTCGTTCAGGTTCGGGTTGGAAGCTGGATCCAAACCTGAGCTTCTCATGGCCATGAGCTGCCTCTGCAAAGGTAGCTCCGAATCCCTCCTGATTTGCAATGGTTTTAAAGACGCGGAATATATCTCGCTAGCTTTGATAGCTCGAAAGCTATCATTAAACACCGTGATTGTTCTCGAACAAGAGGAAGAGCTGGATTCTGTGATTGATATAAGCATAAAGCTAGGCGTTCGTCCCGTCGTCGGGGTCCGTGCTAAGCTGCGGACTAAACATTCCGGCCATTTTGGATCGACTTCCGGCGAAAAGGGCAAATTTGGTCTCACAACGACGCAAATTCTCCGTGTTGTGAAAAAGCTTGAACAATGTGGCATGTTGGATTGCTTCCAATTGCTCCATTTCCACATCGGTTCTCAGATCCCATCGACATCCTTGCTTGCTGATGGTGTAGGTGAAGCCGCCCAGATTTACAGCGAATTAGTCCGCCTTGGTGCTTCCATGAAAGTTATCGACATAGGTGGTGGGCTTGGGATCGACTACGATGGTTCAAAATCCACTAATTCTGATGTCTCCGTTGCTTATACTTTAGAAGAATACGCAATGGCGGTTGTTCAGGCAGTAAAATTCGTTTGTGACCGGAATTCCGTGAAGCATCCTGTGATTTGCAGCGAAAGCGGCCGTGCCATCGTCTCCCACCATTCAATTCTGATATTCGAGGCAGTTTCGTCTAGCAACTATACAGTTCCAACCATGTCCTCTCACGACGTCCAGCATTTCATCGAGCAGCTCCCTGGGGACGCTCATTCCGACTACAATAATCTGTCCCAGTCTGCTGTGAGAGGCGAGTACGATGCTTGTTTGGCTTACTCCGATCAACTAAAGCAGACATGCGTCGAGAAATTCAAAGATGGATTAATGGACATCGAACAGTTAGCTGCTATTGATGGGTTCTGTGATTTGGTTGCGAAGGCAATTGGAGTATCCAATCCTGTAAGCACTTATCATGTCAATCTTTCTGTCTTCACTTCGATTCCTGATTTCTGGGGCATCGGACAACTCTTCCCTATCCTTCCAATCCACCGACTTACCGATTGCCCATCGAAAAAGGGGATTCTATCAGATCTAACTTGCGACAGTGATGGAAAGATTGATAAATTCATCGGAGGTGAATCCAGCTTACCCCTCCATGAATTAGAAGGAGAGAATGGAATGAAGTACTATCTGGGTATGTTCTTAGGAGGGGCATACCAGGAGGCTATGGGTGGTGTCCACAATCTATTCGGCGGCCCTAGTGTGATTCGTGTATCTCAAAGTGATGGTCCTTTCGGGTTTGCTGTTACTAGAGCTGTCCCAGGGACGTCTTGCAGTGATGTTCTTCGTTCAATGCATCATGAACCAGAGATGATGTTTGAAACCCTTAAACACAGAATCGAAGAGTATGTTCATGAAGAAGGTGATATGATTGCAGGTGGCATTGCTCAATCTTTCCACAACATGCCTTACCTAAGTGTCGGATCTTCTTGCTGTTTAACTGCTGCAAGTGGCAATAAGGGATACTATTACTGTTCTGATGAGGATTTCACCGCCGGAGGTGAGGTGGTTTCCGGTGAGGATGATGATCAGTGGTCATATGTGGGTGCGTGATGGTGATGGGTGGTGTTTGTCAGTGAGGTCGTTCTGTTTCTGTTTCTGTTTCTGCAAACTTTATTTGGTTTTCTTGTTTTTAGTTAATTAAAGTAGAGAGTTATCTTTAATTTGGGTCTGCTCTCTTTTTATCCGTTAACAAGATTTAAAAAGAGAGCTGGTGATCTTTCTGATAAATTTGTGAAGATAAAGAGTTGGGGGGTTTTTTATGTAGCCCGATTTGTTAATTCCCCTTCTCTTTCTTCACCTTGTAGTCTATTATTATTCTCTATGGTAATAATACAACAAGTTCTTTGCTTATGTTTGTTTATTTTTTTTTAATTTAATAAACGGATTCTTATGAATTCTTCCTTGCAGAACCATATACGTACACATGGTCAGGCTTTTTATGTTTGATGGAAGGTATGTTTTCTTGTCTATTATGATTAGCAAGCATAAAGCATATGATATATTGTTGAAAGATTTGAATATGTTGCGTCTGTTTTGACCTCTTATCTTAATTATGCAATTGGTACCAACCATGTGAGGAAAGAAGATTCGTGGAAAGTGACAATTGATTCCCGTTTCCTATATTTACACAAGTGGTTTTTAATTTTACTTGTATGTCGTGTAACCATCCATTTGGCTAAAGTTAATTTGTTGGAAAACCTTGTGATCTCTTTTGGTGGCTGCTTGTGACACATATACCCCACACACACACACATATTATATCATTATCTATACCAATTGCCGACTTAATTAGCGTGTTAAGGGTCAAGCTTTAACAACAAAAAAGACCAAGGGTTGTTTCTTTTTCCCCAATTAATTAAAGTTTGTATGTATTATACAACACTAAATGACAATTTTGCCTTTACATTCCAACAAAGTGAGAGGAGTTTGGAGGAAAAAAGAAAAAGGCCAAACAGGTACAGTGACTTGGTAGGTGATTAAATCGGGATTAAGTAAAAAGAAACATCCATATTAAGTGCTTGGTCTATTAAGTAAAATAAAACAACCCTAAAACCCAAACGCATAGATTTAAATGGTGTTTTATTTAAGGTCATATGGTATACTTACCACTCCTACATCATATGAGCTTGGTATACCCACTATTATATATCATTTTTTTAAAAAGAATAATAGTAATAATAATAATGAAGGAAACAAAGAAGAAATGACGAAGAAGGGAGGGTTTGCAATGCCAGAAATGGAGATGGTGAAGGGGAAAAGTCAAGAAACAGTAAAATGAGGTGTTGTTTAAAATAGAGGATTATTATTATAGGCATTATATGGATATTCGTATCATGTGTGTGTTTAAAATTTAGGATACGCGTTAGAAGATGCATCTAGTTGACAGGGGATCTTGGAATATACAGAAAAGGAAAAGGGATTTAGCATAAGGCATATAATGTGAGGTGAGCCACAAAATATGTGGTCCTAACATTAACATGATGAGAGTATTCTTTTTTGGTGTGGTGTGGTGGGCCAAAGTTAAAATTTTGGGTTATAGAATAGTATTTTGTTATGGGGTTTGGTGACTCATGATGGGGTCTGCTAGGATATGTTCAACATTCGTGTTTGTTAAAAGCAGATGTGGCAACGGGGAAATGGGTGTGTGTTTGGCTGTTTGCTACACTACACAACAAATGGACTCAACTTGCAACTTCCATCTTGCATCCGGACCTTTCATGCCTCCAAGCATCAAATTCAAAATTAAATAGCTAGATTTGCTTTTCTAATCATCTTATTTCCTAATGATAAAAGGGTCCCACGCCCAACATGGGGCAAATTACCAGATTCTCACAACAACTAAATGCATCATGACCTACATGAGTACTACTCATGCTTATTGGTGATGAGAATTGACAGGGGTCTTGGGATGTATTGTCGGATTGTACCCTACAACTTATCATTGCATGCATGGACATATTCTTTCTTTTGAAGTAGTCACTATTGAGCTTTCCTTTAGGCCTCTTGCCGGATTCTTCTGATTGTTATCATGGAGATAAGATGGAATATGTTGCTTTAGCCCTTGTAAATTTAACCTACTTTGGAGTCGATGCAATCCATACAAAAAAAACTGACAAACTTAAGCATGAAAATGTTACGTTTATATGTGGTTATTTAGTTGTAAGATTTACAAATTGGTGAAATAAAGCTAACCAACCATCTACTGTTTTTTTCTTTTTAATGTTTTTTGTAAACAAGATCTATGGAATGGGACAAGAGAGGAAACTTGGAATGGAGGACAATAATGCTCATAATTGGGGAAGACAAGAAGACAAAGGGAGGGGAGTTTGTGTTGAAACTATGTTAAGCTATGTTACGTGTAACATTAATCCTAATCATTTTTTAAACTTCATAAGCAAATGAAACCAGGATTATATCATAAATCTTGTATTTGTATACCAACAAAAAATCAATATTTATGTTGCTTCTTCACTTGATAATATTACCAACTAGAGGCTGAATCATAAAATTTTCCAAACTAAACATTTATGTTCCATGCTATCTTTTTAATTCAAAATGTAAGTATAAGTTTGAGTGCTTATCTTCTGTACGATATGAAACAAGTAAGGTGTACGTACCAATTCGCAAGAAAGAAAAGATAAAACTGCTAGGTGTACTTGGTGTATTTTGTTTTTAATTACATACTCAATCAAATATGGATTATATGTTTATTCTTTCCACAATCATATCAATTTTGATTATTTTTCTCTAAATTAAATACAAATTGCCGATACAAAACTCCGAAAAAACAACAAACAAAAAAATCCAATAGAAAAACTACATTCCAACTTCATAAGAAAATTTATCAATTTATGAAAAAAAATCCACTTCATTGCATATAAGTGGTATAAGAATTAAAAACATCACTGAGTCACTTAATATCGAGTCGAATAGAAATTATTTATTCATGTCATTCCTGTTAGCTATGTTATTTCTATATTTAGATTTTTGGATATTTCTGTAAGATATTTTTTTGAGATATAGATTTATAGAAGAAAAATTCTACCTTGTTGTTTCCATGCAAAGTAGTAAGAATTGTTCCATACTGCAGAAAAGATATGCACTCAAATCTATTTCGTTGCATATTTTCTATTTATATAAATAATGAAGATTGAAGCATTTACATGGAAAAGAAATAAAGTTGGTATTTTGAAAAATCAGTATCATCAACTTATTCATAATAATGATAACAGACAAGTATGAAAGTCGTCCATAAAAGTTCCCCCAAAAGAAAAAAAGAAATATTGCAAAAAGCCATGAAATGAAAGGAGAAAGTTTTCATCAACATTCATGCCCCAATCAAAACACATATTCATTAAAACAATTCATACCAATGTCTTATGTCTGTCTTTGATGACAAAAAGTCACACAAAACATTTGCTACTCAAACCACCTGCCAACAACAAAATACAATAATAATAATAATAATAAGCCACTCGACTATTATTATAACAATCATAATTAATAAAATGATGAACTGGGTAATGAGAATTAACCTTGATTTATTGCTATGGAGCCATATTAGATTCAAATGTGATCCTCTCGACCATAATCATACACAATCTCAATCTACAATAACCACAAAAATGAACAACATAAGCATAAAGACACATACAAAACTACATGCAAAATCATAAAAGAAGCAGAAGATTATATTATTACCCCAGAAGGTGGTGTAGGGTTGCGAGTAAACTTGCTGCCACCAGGAGCCCATGGAACTGTAAAAAAAAATTGGGAATGGGATAAAAAGAAAAATGAGAAAAGAAGTGACATTTGCATATATATAAATTTGGTTTTAATCCAGTCAAAATATAAAACTTAGATTTTACTGTAGCTTACCAATGTAAGGATCAGGGTGTCGCCACTTATTGTACTGTGCCTCACCATCTGCAATCATTCTATCAATTGTTTCAATATCTTCCTGCAAACACACACACACACACAGTGCAAATCAGATGATTATCACAATTCTAATTTGAGCATTTGTAGCCACAACTCAAGCAGGAACATTTTAACCACAAACACATAAGCATAGGGGAGTTTTGAACTGCAAATGCAATGGATCTTTGAACATACAACTAAGAGAATCCATTATTTTAGATTGCCTTCAAGAGGAAATTTGTGAAGCAAGGAACTAATTCTTTGTTCAATATACAACTCTAGATCACACAAAAATCATGTCCCTGGTGTTAATAATTATAGCCACAAATGGGATATTTCAGCACAATACAACATCCATACAGGTAAAGAACTAATGAGATACACTTCCAATGACCTATTGCAAGAGTGATTTAATACAGTTGCAAACTAACATTCATTCTTGCTCTAATACCAAAAAAAGGAATGCATTTTCCAAGAATGAGCTGTTTTGTAAACATCTTGGATGTAAATGCAAAAGACTTGCTAGCTGAAGCAAACATTTTTGCTCTTTTTTTGGCATATTAGGGTTTTATGAGAGCTAGAGCGAAGAAACATCGTTGGCTAATTCGATAACTCAAATTCAAATAAAAAAGGGGAAATTTAAAGTATAACAAGAGGCAGGAGAAACGAACCACGTTCTTGTTCGCATCGAATCTCTCACGAAGTGCATCGGCCTGAAAAAATTCATAATCTGAATGATTAAACCAAATCAAAGACATACATGATGAAAATCGAAACGAATCTAAAAGTTGAAAACCCTAAGAGATTGAAGGGAAAATACATCGGGGTAAAAGAGATGGCGGTGAACGGCCCAATTGAGAGTGTCTTTCAGGGCACGTCTGTAGAGGATTCTGACTTTCTCCCTCTGCGCTGCCCTCCTAGCCAGATACGACGCTGCTCCGCTCATCACTGGTTCTCTCTCTCTCTCTCACACACACACGATTTGCGTCTCCACTGTGAGTTTATACGACCGGAGGCGCAGACCAGATCACTGATACGTCGCCGTTTTACCTAACACATGGTCAAGGGCATTTAAGTCATCCAATAAATCATTATTTTTCAAAATTTACATCTAGACTATATTTTACACACTAGTTGAAAAGCTAGTTGTTAGCTGAAAAACTAACTGATGGTTGAAAAGCTAACTGTTAAATAAAAAGCTAGCTGATAACTGAAAAAACTAACTGATAAAAAATAACGTTTGGTAAAACTAGTTGAAATATATAAAATTACATAAAAAGACATGTAAGAATATGTGTTTCTATAATTAATTAAAAGGTGTATTTGAAAAATTTTAAAAAAGCTCCTAAAAAGCTAGTCTAAGTAGCTTTTCAAAAAGCTAGTTTATCAGCTACTTTTTGGCTTACCGAACACGACAACATAAAAAAGCTCGAAAAATAAGCTAGTTTATCAGCTAACTGTGGCGCGCCAAACACAACCCTAATCCGATCCGTTTAATAATCGTTTTGTATCATGTCAATCAATTTATTTTCGGTTTATGGTTAGCCCTTGAAATGTGTTGTATCATATGAGGTTGAACACAAAACATGTTGAAATAGGAAGAACTAAGCAAAAAAATAAAAACCGGAAAAATTAGTAGCTTGGAAGTGGAATAACTAAATTAATAATAAGTTTAGAAGGTAAAATAATAGGAGTTGGGGAGGTAGAAAGGCATGATCATAAGGAGCAAAGTGGTCCAGAGGACTATATAGTTTGGGAAATCATGAAAAACTGAAAATAAAAGTCGTTCCCACGTTACAAATGACTTAAACCAAAGTTTTTCTTTTACTTATGATATTGGTTTTGGTTCTTTCCATTTTACCTAAACAATTCAAAAAAAAACTTAGCATATAAATAAACATATCATTTTCGAGTTGAAATTCTCAACATCAACCTTACTCGTATAATTTTCGAGTCATACCCTGTCAACCCATAAACAAACGAGTTGAAATATCTTACCCAACCCCGTTATTTCGTATCAGATTAGTGTGTATGCGTCAGTTTTTGTCACCTTACTTGTGTTGCATCCATATTCCATTATATATGAGATGTGGAAATTACTTCGTTTTTGGCTTAGAAATTATCTTTAAGCAATGTGTCGATTAGAAATAACTTGGATAAAAGAGGGATCGGGTTTGATTTACTTGTCGAACATGAGACGGATGATCAATTTTTGCACAACTGACTCTTCTATTTCGTATTGAAATGCTTGGGCAGATCAAATGAAAGTCACTTCCATGCAAATAAGAAGTTTGGGTGTGATTATCTTGAACAACTACTTGTTTGCTTTAGCGTTTTCGTAACAATATGGTTTTTGGAGCGATTAAACATAGGCAAACATATCCTTTTCATAAGATCGTTGCATAATCTTTCATTTGTATTACTAATAGAAGCTCCAAAAAAAATCACAAGAATACATACATCAATGCTCAAACATCCCGGACATATTTCTTCGAATTGATTATTATAAATTAATGAAAAAACCAAATTATAAATTCATGATCAGCTTTTGCCCTCAATTTTGCCTTGAAGTTCACTAACCGTTTAATATAAAATAGATAAAACAGAAGTGAAAGAATAAGAAGCACAAATATTTGCATATATATGAAACATTTGGTCTAAAACTAATAAACAAACAACACATTTTACTTCAAAGAAAGATCTGCAATGCTCTCAACAAGACTATCAAGTGACTCTATTTTCAAACTTTTCATTCTCGGCACTCTAGAAGTAGCATCATTCTCAGAGAGAGCCTCCTTCAACTCTTTAACAAGTTCATCTTCTTCAACCGGAATATCCAATTCCCAAACCTTAAAAATATCCTCCGATTCCGGTTCCATCACTAATTCTGACACCCGGAAACCCAAATCGGAATCGGAACCGGAATCAGAATCAGAATACTCAATCTTCATCATCTCATCGTTAAAATTCGGAAGAAAAGGATGATTTAATGGGGATAAAACATCACAACTTTCATCATCCCCAGAATCCCCGTTGGCATCTGTTACTTCCTCTGTTGGAGAAGGTGAATTCTCAGGGTCAATTATGTCATTTGAGTTGTCTAGTTCTAGTTCGTTTTCATAAGGGCTGAAGATCTCAGAATGATGATCAAGAATACTGAGTAAAGCTTCTTTTAGAGAATCAATATTAGTTTTTGATATTTCAGGTTCTTCAATCAGACAGGAGTTCACCCAGGCTAAATCTTCAGCAGAGAGTTCATCTTGATCCTGATTTTGTTTGGAGTAAACATCTTGTAGACCAAGGGCAGTTTCGTCATTATCCTCCATAATCACGACTCACAATGAACAACTAGCCTTATGAGGGATAATAGTATCGTTTCTGACATGATAATCAATGAAGCCAATCTTGTTAAATACCAATATTAGTACAACAGTACAAATATATCATATTACAAAACTGAACAGTGTTTGGCATGAAAGCCCTCCTTAAACATGACAGAATCTTCCAAATTTTCTATATTTGTAATTTTGTATCCTAAAATTTATAAAGCTAGTTACCTAAAATTATAACTGCATCAGACAATATAGCATCTGAATCTTAATTCTTATATGTTTCCATAATCTGAAAATAATTCTATCATGTCCATTTATATGAGTTGTTCTTAGCCTCTTAGGTGATTAAGCACTATAAAGACACTCAACTGTGTGGCTCATTAATCACTTGTTAGAACAATGATGCTGATTAACTAGATAAAGTAAATTACAAAATGCAAACTAAGAATCATATCTGTTACATATACTTCAATAATATCAAGTTCATGTCCTAAATAGGTGAATGGCCACTGAACAATTTTACATATTTTAAGCAATGACATTGTCACTGTTCTTAGATTTATCATTTATACACCATCTATTCCAAACAAAAGAACAATCTATCTTCAATGAAGTTTTCGAACTTCAAAACCTAATGGTTTTCGTGTTTTGCTGCTTCAGACACTGTTATTCCTTGATAGAAATCCTTATAAACTGAGTCATGTTCTTCGTATATCTCAGACAAAATTATGATGGAATCTAATTTCAGAGCAAAAATAATCTCATCCAATCACACAACAGAAATAATAGCTTTAGATGTTTCATAAGTAGCTTTTGAAAATTCTCAATCGTGAATAGAAATCATACAATTATGAAGCACAGGCACGTACGTTAAACCCGAAGAGGGTAGAGAAAAAAGTTACCGTTTGGCGTCGGAGGAGAGAAGAACAGATCAATCACCAAGAAACTGAAAGCAGAGGTTGGAGAAGATGATTGAAATTGCGAAGTGAATCGTCAAAATGACTTGGAAAAGATTAGGGTTTTGGCTAAAATTCTGCAGTAAAATTAAGATTGGAAATCAAAAAAATAATGGATGATAAAAATTAATTCCGTTGCCGGGACTTGAACCCGGGTCTCTCGGGTGAGAGCCGAGTATCCTAACCAACTAGACTACAACGGATTTTGTTTATAAGTGAGCAAAAACACTTAATAATATGTAGTTCCTGTTACATGAGTCACTTAGCATTTTTGAAGAACTAAAATTAACCAACCATATGATAAAAAATCAATAGGTCTTTTAAAAAAACTAAATGAACATGAACGAATAAACAACAATTTTTTTTTATTTATGTTTGTTCATTTAACAAATTATCTTATTCGTATTCATTTGTTTGTGTTCGTGAACATGCTAACAAACATAAATGAACAAAATTAAACAGAATTGGTCATATGTGAACATAAACGAATATATAATATACAAATGTAATAGAAAACAATTGAATATATACGAACATAAATAAACTTAAAAAGAACGTAATCGAACAATATAAATGAACGTTCACGAACATAAATGAATGAACAAGATCATTGTTCATATGTGTTCATTTAACTAAACAAACAATAATTTGTATTCATATTCTTTTATTTATTAAACAAACAAATATTAACTAATTTCCCGTCGAACGGTTTATGAACGATTCGTTGAACCTTCGATTTGTTTACAACCCTAGTAATTAACTAGGCGAATGCTTGCGCGTTGCGAGGGGTATAAAATAATATAATTAAATCATTGTTATTAACAATTAAATAATAATTTCATAAAAAATGATTTTTAGTATTGTTATTATGTTGAACTATATTATAAGAGATAAGGTTGGAACTTGAAGTTGTTTTGCATATACAAAGTTATATGATTAAAATAGAAAAAAAAATTAATTTTTAAAAATAAATAAATCGTTATTGTTATCTATTAAATAATAATTTCAAATTAAATTAAAACGTTTATATTAAATATTATCATTATGTAGAAATATGATAATAGAAACATTTTTTTATCTATCTTAAATTTTATCATTGTATACAACATATCATAATAGAGACAACTTTTTATCTTAAATAGTAAAAAAAATGTTTTGTATCATAAATATTACCATAATTATGTAGAACATATGATAATAGTGATGTCTTTTATAAGGTTAAAACTTTAAATTGTATTACATACAGGGTTGTAAAACTTGGCTAACACAACCAAATACTCGGCATGTTACTTAAACTCGGCCTCCAATGGAAACGGCCAGAAGACACTCAGATTCTTATTAAACTCGATCCAAATCCAAAAGATACGGTCCAAAATCATTTTCGAAATTCTGAAATTTAATTGGTCACTTGTCGACAAAGACAATCTCACCGAAGAATACACTCAACGTCCTACAAAGTTAGATGCAAGGAAGATCTCACGGCTTGGTCTCTTTGAAATATTTCACAACCTTTCCTATTTATAGAGGAGAATACATTCTCTTGTTTACTCTCACGATCAATGTGGGATGAAGACATTTTAATTAAACTCATTTCTTTATTTGCCAATAATTTTATTTTGTTAAATAAAATATTTAATAATAAAAATAAAACGTTATCCAAAAAAATTTATTGTTCAATAGTTCTATTTTTCAGTAATCTCGTAAGTTGTTATAAAAAATTAAGTTTTTATTGAATAACTTTTTGTTAAATCCTAAAATTATAAATTCAATTAGGTACTTAATATAGAAAGTTTGTTTATATGTATTTTCATGATTCAAAATGTCATTATAAAATGAATTCATTTATAAAATATAATCGAGTATATATTTCGTGTTTTTGAATCAAAGTGATTTTTCAAACAATTATAATTTTATGTTTAGGTAGATTTTTTTTATATTTATATAACATTATGTAATTTATAATATTATTATAAACAATTTGAATAATCATGGGAGTTTCAAATGTATGTGGTGAAAGGAAAATACTTCATTTATCGGTCCAAATTAATCAAACGCAGACCGATTCAGCTTAATATACCAAACTACATAACGTTTTTTCTATTGAAACCCGGTTTGTATATATTTTGTGTTTTTGAATCAAATTTATTTTTCAAACAATTATAATTTTTTGTTTAGGTAACTTATTTATAATATTATTAGAAACAATTTGAAAAATCGTGGGAGTTTCAAATGTATGTGCTTAAAGGAAAATGTTTCCTTTATCGATACAAATTGATCTAACTCATACCGATTCAACTCAATATACCAAACTACATAACGGTTTTTCAACTGAAACTCTGTTTGAACCTAAAAAAAATTTGTTCAAAACCATTTACGGGATTCTAAAACTTAAATGGACAGTTGCCAATAAAGACAATCTCATCAAAGAATACCCTCAACATCCTAAAAAGGTAGGCATAAGGAAGTTCTCATGGTTTGGACTCTTAGAAACATTTCACAACCTTTCCTATTTATAGAAGAGGAAACGTTCTCTTGTTTACTCTCACCATCGATGTGAGATGAAGACATTGTAATAGAACATGCTTTCTTGTTAATAAAACATTATTCAACTTATTTAGTAAAACACCCTTTCTTTATTGTTCAATAGTTCCATTTTTCTATAATCTCGGAAGTTGCTATCAAAAAAAGTAAGTTCTTATTGAATAACTTTTTGCTCAATTATAAAATCATAAAATTCAGTTAGGTACTTAATATAGAAAGTTTGTTTATATGTATTTTCAAGATTCAAAAGTTCATTATAAAAAGTATTCATTTATAAAATATAATTTGCGTATATATTTCGTGCTTTTGATCAAATCGAATTTTCAAACAATTATAATTTTATTTTTAGGTAGATGTTTTTTTATAGTTATATAACATTATGTAACTTTTTTAAAATATCATTGGAAACAATTTGAAAAATCATGAGGAGTTTCAAATGTATGTAGTGAAAGGAAAATACTTCTTTTATGGTCCAAATAGATCAAACTCGGACCGATTCAACTAAATATACCAAACTACATATTTTTTTTTCAAGTGAAACCCGGTTTGTATATATTCCGTGCTTTTGAATCAAAGTGATTTTTCAAACAGTTATAATTTTAGGTTTAGGTAGATGCTTTTTTATATTTATATAAAATTACGTAACTTATTTATAATATTATTAGAAATAATTTGAAAAATCATAGGAGTTTCAAATGTTTGTTGTGAAAGGAAAAATATGATTCCTTTATCGGTCCAAATTGATCCAGCTCTGGTTCAACTCAATATGCCCAACTACATAAATTTTTTTCTAACTGAAACACGGTTTAAACCTGAAAAAATTCGGTTCAAAACCATTTTTGGAATTCTAAAAGTTAACTGTACACTTGCCAATATAAACAATCTCACCAAATAATACCTTCAAAATCCTACAAAGGTAGACATGAGGAAGTTTTCATGGTTTGGTCCATTTGAAACATTTCACAACCTTTCTTATTTATAGAAGATGAAACATTCTTTTGTTTGCTCACCATCGATGTGGGATGAAGACATTGTAATAAAACACCCTTTCTTGTTTATAGAACATTATTTAACTTATTTATAATATTACTATAAAGAAATTGAAAAGTCATGGGAGTTTCAAATGAATGTGATGAAAGGAAGTTAAAAAATGGGGTCTCAAATGCATGAGATTCAAGAAAAAATGTTAGCTTTATAAATATGTATGATGTTACAATAACGATAATTGAGTTGATAAAGTTAGATATTGTTTTCTTATTAAACAAAAGAATTACTATGATTTCTATACATCAAAAATAAAAATAGTCAAAACTAATTTAAAATGTATATCTTAAAAGTTTCAAAAACATGATGAGTAAGGATAAAATGAGAATTTAATTTAGGTTTTCCTTTCATGATAAAACCTTTGCTAAAAAATATTACATCCAAAATTGATATACTTCATTTGAATAAAAATACTCAAAAATATGATTTCGAACCTTTTATTGGCAAGAAATATAGTGAGAGCATAATTATTTTTATGACTAGTAACAATGATTTAATAAATATAAACTAACTACATCACTAAGCACTAGACTATAAACACCAATCTTGGTGATAAGTGAATATTGCCTATTCCCCATGACCAAGTTTATTCTATCATGCTCCATATCCTCACTTATTCTTATCCCCTGCAAATCAGAACATATGTGAAATCCATATCCTGTATCAAGGATCCAAGAACGAGAAGACGATGAGTTATTAGATAAGATAGCGTATATACGTGCAGAAGTCGGCTTCACCATGCCATCTTTAATGTCTTGCAGATACTTTGGGCAGCTTCGTTTACAATGCCCTTTGTTGTTGCAGTAGAAGCAAGTGGCCTCTTTAGGATTAGAGACAAGGGGACATCAAAACTGGATTTACCTTTGGGTCCATTACATGATGACCCAGCTTGAGACTTTTCCTTCCATTTTTTATTTGGAGGACCATTCCTCTTTTTCCCTTTCCCTTGACCAATAGACAGAATGGGAGCACTAGCAGGAGTGGAGGCAACACTTATTCCCTTCATCCCTGCTTCAGATGTTCGCAGGATGTTGTGAAATTGAGACAAAATGGTCTCACTATTTAACAAATAATAGGTCAAGATGAACTGATCATAACAACTTTGTAAGGAGTTCAAGACTATGTCGATAGCCAACTCCTCATCAAAATTCACATTAAGCTTGACAAACTGATCCATGTATCGTTGCATTCTCTGCACATGGCTACTAACAGATTCTCTCTCTTTCATCTTGCTTGATATAAGGGACTTTACCACCTTGTACTTTTCTTGACGAGCTCACTTATGGTACTTTTCCATAAGGTCCTTGTTCATATCGTACGTTCAGTAGTCCTCATAGTATATTTGCAATTCAGGAGTCACTATGGCCACCATGACGCAAGCAACTTTTGTTGCATCATTGCAGTGCTTCTTATAGGCGGTCATTTCTTCATGATTGGCCTTCTCTTCGTCAATCTCATTCAACTCTTTCTCAAGGACATACTCATTGTCCTCGAAATAAAGGGCCATCTTGATGTTGTGCATCCAGTCATTATAGTTGGTGCCATCCGATATCACCCTTGAGCAGATCTTAAGCGACGAGAAGTTTTGATATGAAGATGAAGAGGAACTAGAAGCATCATTTGGAGCAGATATCTGTAAAAGGAAGGTAGTTTTAGTCAGATAAGAATAATCCTTAATATAACAACCCAAAATGAAATATTAAGGCTAAGATCCAACTAAAAAATTCACAACTTAGAAAAAGGATGTCGTAATCTAATTTTAAATTTTATAAAGGTAGGCAAATGACGATTTACCAATTCCACCATTGGAAAACGAAATTTGAAGGAAATTAAGTTAAATGAAATTCCTAGATCTTTTGAGACTCATTAAAACTATTCAATGACATGTTTAATCTCATATTATGATCTTCCATTTGTGACTGGGATACCGATGATCACAAACAATATGTGAATAACCATGAAAATTAACTTGGCACCCTCGATGTCATTTATCATCTCATTTTAATGTGCAAGTTAACCACACGTGCTCCATTAATTAATGATATTTTTCGAGATGCCCATTATTACTCTGTATAGTCACTATTAGTGCGCCGGTTAACCACACACACTCCACTAACTACTATAAAGTATAATATGCAATTTAATGGGATAGCATACAAATTCACATTTTCCCTAAAGTAACTAAGATTATGATTTAAAATAAAAGGGTTTAGTTACTTTTAATCGCATTATACTTATTATTGAGAATTAATTGGCCTATTAAACCCATTTGGCTAACGACCCTCCACCATACAAGAGAACGGTGGGTAAGAGTGGATACCAAATGACAGTCATTTTATAGGCGGCTTCCTTAAACTCTACTTATAGTATTGTTTCGTGGATAAGGCGTACTAGCGGTTCGAGTGAAATAATTAATCAAGTCAGAGATTTATCTGCTGACTTTAATACTTGTAATTTATCATCAAATATTCAGCAAATTCAGATTTAGAAGATATTTAAAGCAGATATTTACCAAATAAAATCTAATATGATCAGATCCCACGTCATGAGAATTAATGCTCATGTCGTGAGATGCGATTAATCCAAATTCACCAATGTGCAATCACATGAAAGGCAGCCATATGCTCGAATACCACTGATGGGTTATGAAGGTTACAAAAACAATGTTCTAAGTGGAAAAACATTTAACAATTAAATGATTAGGGCACATGCAACCTAAGAAGGATCTAAGTCTTTCACATAAAAGCAACATACTATGAACTATCAAACTACAAAAAATTTCCTAATAAAATCTGAATTCATTAGAAAGAACACATACCTTGATGATTGTTGAAGTAAACAAGCAAGAATCCATTTTGTTGATCTTTTGGAAGCAAGCACTACAAACGTTGTGTCTGTAGTGGTTCACACATGTAACGCCCGTAGATCTGGGCTAGTTAATTTAGAGACGATAGACGTTAAAAATGAATTTTTGATGAAATATTATTTAGAATGAATAATCTTAACTAAGTTATAGTATATGTTACAAGGTTTCCGTGCATATAAAGAACGCCGAAATCCGAGTTATAACGAAGAAGTTATGACCTGTTGAAGTTTCGCGAAAGAACCGGCACGACACAGCGCGACGTAAATAGTGAATTTACGTTAGAGCGATATTTAGCCTTAGCAATCTAAACGAAATTCGTAGAGTTCGTTAAACCGTGAGCGTTCATAAAAAGAACGTCCAAATCTGACTTCGTATGAGGAAGTTATGATTTTTCTAAGTTTCGACTTAGCAGTATGCAGCCCGAATACTCGATTTGAGATCGAGCGGTTTTTAGCCGAAACAATCTAAACGAGAATCGAAGATCTCGTTAATTGTAGTGAAACGATAAAAAGATAGGCGAAAACGGACGTCGGATGAAGAAGTTATGAATTTATAACAGAGTTTTCCTGTCCCGGCCTACTAAAAACAAATAATAAAAATAAAGTCAAAATTAGCCGACGGAGTCTAAACGAAAGTTGTAGAGCATATTCTCACCTAAGCGGGGATATAAAGAACGTCGAAAACGGAGTTCGTATGAGGAATATATGATTTTTTGAAGTTTATTAAATATTTTCGTTATTAAATTTAAATATAAATTTTCGATATTATCCAAGGGGGGAGTCACCGGACTTATCCAAGTTACGTCCAGCGTAACCTAAGATTACGCCCAGCGTAATTCGAAGTTCCAGCCCCTATAAAAGGAAGTCGAGGCTGCCTCATTCCTTTGCTCATTTCTCTTCTTTCTCTCGCGTTTTTGCATCATTTTTCGTGCAAGAAATATCCCGAAGCCCCGGTATCATTCCCGAGCCCCGAAGCAAGTCCCGAGGCCCCGAATATCCCGAGAAGTACGATTCCCGAGCCGAAGCTCTGCCCGCGAGAAGCTGATTTTTGTGACAATCTTCCAGATCTACCGAAGAATACTACTTTTACAAGTCGTAGTGTTGTCCGATCATCTTCTGATCAAGTGAGTGTGTGGTTACTCTCTTCTAACACATAAATATAAAGTATTAGATATGAAATACGTGCTATGTGTTATATATTATTTGTCTATTTGAGATGGGCTTGGAATTGATGTTTTTATATAGGTGTTAAATGATTTAAACTATATATGTAATTTATATCTACAAATATGTTGGGTAGAACATGGGTAGATGAAATAGTTGATGTGTGTTGAAAGAATTCTGATAAGAGATAGGTGAGGATATAATGGTGATGATAATTAGGTGATGATAGATAGGTGATGAATTACGAGTCCAGACGATGTTGTGGCTACGTATTCATGCAATGATAGTCTATCCCTTATTATGAATTACGACTCCAGGCGATGTTGTGGCTGCGTATTCATGCGATGATAGTCTAACCCTTATTATGATTTACGAGTCCAGGCGATGTTGTGGCTGTGTAATCATGCGATGATACCCTAAACCTTACTATTCACATATTGAGGGAGTGATCCCCGAATTAGTATTGTCTATATGATGCAGGCGATGATCCTTAGGAAAAGTTCTTAGGAACAAACATATAAGGAAATAAGATGTAAGGAGATGAGAGGTAAACATGATATAGGAGATGACCCTTAGGATAATATCTTTTGAGAAGATTAAACGAAGATAATAAGGGTGGGTAATTGGGTTGATTGTTTGATAATGGAATATAATAAATGTATTATTGTGGGTTGAGAACCCTATATGCTCACCAGACTCCCAAGCCTGACCCACTCAGTTTTCTTTGCATTACAGGTAATGGCACAAGGGTATAAGTTGGTGGACTTGACGAGAGATTTTGGATTATAGATCGGTAGCTATAAATAACTGTTGTAAGGTTTATTTTATATTGTTTATGCTTTTGGTCTGTATCGAACATGACATCCCGAGGTTTTATTATTTAATGAAAATACATTCTCTTTGAGAAATGTTTTGATAAATGGTTATCATATTTTCGTTTTTGGGAACACATTCCGCAACAGTTTTCTTTAAACGATTACTCTGATTTTAAAAATAAAGCATAAACAAATCGGTCTTTTCTGGCCGTGAAATTGGGGATGTCACAACACCCAACACAACCAAGAAAGATATTGAGGATAGAGGAGGTAGGAGATCATATTTTCAGCCAACCGTTGGGGAAGTACGAGTGCCGAAAATCAAAGGGTTAGGCATCCTTATATAGTGCAACCTGGAAACCCTAGATAAGCCCAAAACCAATATAATAATATTATCTTGTTTTTTATAATTATCCACCTTCCTGATTATCCTCCAAGGATAATTCTAGAAACTCTAAAGCCTATAGAAAACCGTCCACCTATGTGTGGAAGGTTCTGGAGTGTCTTGCTCGACTATTGAACAATTTTACTTTAGTCCATGCACTTTTAATTAATTCCTTTAATCTCCAAATTAATTCCAATTAATTTATGATTAATTATTATTTAAATATCACTTTTTTCTAATTAATATATTATTCTCATAATATATTAATAAATTATTTATTTCAATTTATTAATCAAATAATAAATCAACATTTCTCTCAAAAACATCATGTCCAATTGGTAGGTTTGAGGGCAACTCAAAAGAATTGTGTTATCATCAATTCAACTTTATATCAATTATAGTTATGAGCTTAGACACATAATCCAACAAAAGGCGCGTATATGCATGATGTTATCTGTTTGGTTGTGTGTGGTACTTTGGGGGAACTCTCTAAGCGATGACTTACGATTTTATTGTTATGGTTTCAGGTACATCAAAGGATAGAGTCAAGGCGAAGGCTTGATTGTGTACATCATCCTAGATTTTTATGAGATTATGATTTTGGGATACTCCGATTCATGTTATGACTTTTGGAAACTATGATTTGTAAACACTTTTGTTTTTTGGATTGGTTTCAAAAATGAAAATTTTACCTTGATTTTTGGGATGTTACAAGTTGGTATCAGAGTTGAAACGTCCAAAATTTCAAAGGAAAATTTTTTAGTTTTATTTATTTAATATATAACTCTTACAAAATATAAAAAAATCATTATTATATAAAGGATTATTTTAGCATAAGTCGATAAAACCTTATTAATGCTTCAATGTTGATACAGTCATGTATAGGCCTTTCCATGTTTGATGAACAACATGCAAAGTAGTTATTCAACAACTGTAAGTCAAGGCTTAGTGATTTCCCTCAAAATATTCCATACCACAACACATATACAATACATACGCATAATGGCCTTCAACATATAGTTGGTCCGCCCCTGGCCTTCAACATAAAGTTGGTCCGACCTATCTATGCCTACATGGACCACACCTTGGCCTTTAACATGAAGCTAGTCCGCCCGAGTCTATTGGCCTTCACCATGAGTGTAACTCCTCGTTTTAAGAGTAATTATTTATGGACCCCCGAGATCATGAGTAAGGGCATTTCGATCTTTTATGGGCAATGGGTTTTATTCGAGAAGGTTTCGGGACGGGGTGTGTTGCTAGAAGCGTAGGGCTTCTCGTCACCTTTTCGTGGATATAAAGTCTGTCGGAAACGGACTTAGAATAAAGGAGTTATAACACTTTGAAGATAGTGTCAATAATGGTCCATAAAGGGAATATTTGACAAAGGGGTCCTAGGAATGCATGGAGTGCATGTGTGTGATTGGCTGGGTATGCCCAACATAAGCTAGGTTACGCCCAACATAGATTGGGTAAGTGAACGCGGGTGTTGGGGGCGTACGTCCAACATACAGGATGTACGCCCAGCGTACGTCCAGTGTCTAGAAACTCTAATTTTAGGGCCAACCACTATATAAGGAACATTATGGTTCCAACCCTAGCCTCCATATCTGCCCTCTTACCCTCAGAAACCCTAAGTAGTCGTTCTTCTTCCATTGTTGGGGATATTTGACCTTGGGTAGCTTGGTTTGGCAAAGGAGAGCCTTGAAGAAGAAAGAAGAAGTTGTCAAGGAAGGAGTTGGGTGGCTGGAGCTCATAGATCTGGGAAGACATCATCTTCTGGAGCCCTTTTGAGGTATAAAGTCTCTTGCTTGACATCTATTTTGTGTAGATCTAGGTGTTATCAATTTTTGACACCATTTATTGTCCCCAAAACCCCAGAGTGATGCATGATGCGAGTTGGCTGAGATTAGCTATCCTTTCAGACCTTAGGAGAGGTCTTGATTGAGAAAAATGAGGTCCCAATGGCTTTGGTTGTCTCATGAGGGATGTAGGTAGGTCTTAATGGATTAAGACCTTGAGTTAAGAGATTTATGGATGTCCCAAGTAATAAAGTTTGATACTTTATGAATCCTAGGCATGTTTGGTCGATGGATTTGAAGTTTGGGCTTAAGAGCTTAAGCCATTAAGAACTTAAGAGGAGTTTTAGATCAGCGCGTGTACGCCTTGCGTAAGTTGATGTACACCCAGCGTATTGGGTCAGTGCCCCGTTTCCAGTCCGCGAGAATTGAAGTACGCCCAGCATACTCCCTCTGTTGGGTTTTCGATTTTGGGCCTAAAGTGATTGGGCAGTCAGAGCGGCCGCACTTATGAGAAGTGCGGGAAGGGTTATATCGGAGTTTGTAGGACCGGTGGTGCGTGCCGCAAGTGCGGGAGAGAGGGGAATTATGCGAGGGATTGCCGTCATTCAGCCCCGGTTCAGGATATGAGGATTTGTTATCAGTGTCATCAGGTTGGTCACATAAGGGCCAACTGTCCACAGCTTGTTTCCAGGCCAGTGCAGGTTCCAACACAGGCCACTTTGAGGTCTACTGGCAGGGGCCAGGGTGGAGCGGAGCCTCCGAGGGCTCAGGGGCGCACTTTTCAGCTCACAGCAGAGGAGGTCAGAGCAGAGCCGGATGCGGTTGCGGGTATGTTTACGTTTTGTTGTTGTCTGGTTATCTTGTTATTTTGTGGTGTTGTATTTTATTCGCCGTTCTGCGTGTTTCATGGGTTGGTTGAAAGTGATAGTAGTAAGGAGTTGTATATGGTTAGCATCCAAGGGATTGATGGTCAACATTTGGTTGTATGGTCTTGTTGTCGGATATAGCAATTGCGATTTATGAAGTGTTCAGTGAAGAGTCGAGCTCCCTTAGAGTTCGAGATGTGCGATGTCAGAGGAGTGATTTTGGGGAGGTTGCTCGTTTTAGAGGGAATCAGTTCATGGATAAGGGGATTATATTGAGTAGGGTTGTTTAAGTGATGTCGGTTGGGTCACCGGTGGTTGGAAGTCAGTGCTCTAAGTGGGGGAGAATTGAAAAATTCTCAGGAGGGTCGATAAGCGTTAGAGTTTGATTAGCTGCTTGGGATCCAACAGTGTTTCAGTCAACCAAGAGTGTGGGCTGGTATGAGTAAGTGACAGACCGATGGGGCGGAGTACAGACCGAGGATTTCGGAAAGGGTGATTGGTTGTTGTGAGGCCTAGGATTAGGCCGAGATCTGAGTATATGGAATAGAGTTAGGGTTCGGAACCCATAGAGGGCTAGAACAATATGTATGGGAGAGATTCCCAGGAGGAATAGTTCGGAATGATGTATGATAGTTTGAGCGGTCCGGGGAGACTGAAGGCCGGTGGGCGTACCAGTCAGGCCGAAGGCTCGGAAAATGGTCCGAACAGGCTGAAGGCCCTGGAGGGCGGTCCAGGCATGCTGAAGGTTCTGAGAGTGGTCCAGATTGGCTGAAGGCCTGGTAAGGTGGTCTAGTCATGCTGAAGACTCTGTAAGTGTTGATAGAGATGTATGCGGAAAGTGATTTGAGTATGCTGCTATGCAATAGCAAGCAATGGGTCTGGCCCCGGGTATTTGATCAAGTTAGTGGAAGGCAGTGCATGGACCTGAGAGTCCTTGCGAGCAGATTCAGAGCATGTGCGATGCATGGAGTAGCGATTACTCTACAAGGGATAGTGTAGAGTGGGGTGTGAGCACCGTGGCACTTGTCTGAAGTGGCAAGGTTGGCAAATAGATTTCCTTGGATAAGGAAAGGGAAAGGTATGTAACTCCGGGAGGAAGTGTTGGTTCACGGAAGTGAAAGCAGTAGTGAGAATGGATGATTGAGAGTATTTCAATTATGGTTGTTGAGCACTGTGACTGTACCAGTGGTATGGAAGCACATTCGAATTGGGTGTCTGTTGAGGTTGCGAATGAATTTTCGGTGGTATAGAACCAGAGGAGTTCAGAAGGGATGCAAGGATGGAGCCTTGGATTTCCAGTATGGTTGTGATAAGGAGGTTATGCATGTAGCAATAATTCATCCCAGGAATGTCTGGAGGTATCGTCAGTGTGTCGGGTTTTCCACCCCGAGGATGTTAGAGCAGATTCAGCATGCGTATGTGATTGCAAGGAGGAGCTCATGAGAGTTGCTCAGGAGCTGAAGGATGTGCCATCCTGTCAGCTCGGAAAGAAAAAAGTTGGATTCGGAAAAGAAAACGGGATAAGTCCCAGAAGTGAATTCAATAAAGGATAGGCCAGTTGAGTAAAGGGGTAGCAGCTTGGTACCGGGCCAGGACCCGATGGTCCAGGGTGATGTCTAGCTTTGTAAGGGTCAAGTGATTGTTGTGATTTGGGGTGATGAAAGTATCATCGGGCGATCATTGGTTAATGAGGGTTGTTATCAGAGAAAGAAGCTGGTGGCCGGCTTGAATCAGTTTTCAAAACTCTAGGAGGGAAGAGTTGGACTTTATAGAGGTTCGATAGCAGTGATCGGAGGAACCTGGGTCGGTCGATACCAGGAGGTGCATTGTGGGAGTATTATCGGGAATTGTGTGCTGCAACAGGCTTCGAGGACGAAGCCTAATTTAAGTGGGGGAGAATGGTAACACCCCGAGTTCAGAAGTGCAAGTTCAGGGTTCTAAGTGTAAATGAGGAAGGCCGAATCGACGAGTCGAGTCGCGATTCTGGTCACGCGTTAAGTGACCAACTCGGCGAGTCAGAGGCTGGACTCGGCGAGTTGGTGTTGGAATGAGAAAAACCCTAATCCGGAGTTTTTTCCATATATAAAGAACATAATACCCTCTCTTCAGCCTCTCTACATTCCCTTTGAGTCCCAGAAACCCTAATAGCCGTGAGTGAGAGCTTGGAGAGTGTTTGAAGCTTTGAGGAGTGAATTTGGTGGAGGAGACTTGAAGAGCAAGAGGCAACCATCAAGGATTTCGTGTGGATCCAGAACCCACTCCAGTTTGGGACACATTTGTGAGGTATTAAGCTGTTACCTTGCCCCTTTTCTTCTAGAATCGTTCATATGTGGAGGCTAGGGTTTCCTTGATCAAGGGAAACGTTATAGAAGCTAGATCTGAAGCTGAAACTTCAGATCTGAACCTCTTTTGGGTCCTAATTTCATAAAGTATCAGTCCTTGGATGATTGGTGAAGCCCCTTTTGTCTAAAACCCAAGCCCTAGTGTGTTTTGAGTTTATATTTCCTTGATATCACGTAAAGTTTGCAACTTAATGTGAGGGATAGCTTGAAGAAGAATAGATTTATGGATTTGAGCCCTAGCATGGCTTAGAAAGCCACTTCATGGGTTAAGAGCTGGAGATACTCGGCAAGTCGCATGAGTGGACTCGGCGAGTTGGATGAAGATAGGCAGGAACTCGACGAGTTGGATGAAGATAGGCAGGAACTCGACGAGTTAGAAGAACAACTCGGCGAGTCTGTTGAATGTTGCCTTGGACTCGGCAAATCTGTTCTTGGACTCGGCGAGTCTGGTCAAGGAGTCCTAACCTTTTCGGGTTGAACAGTGAATCGGCGAGTCGAAGGATGACTCGGTGAGTTGAGCGTGAAGGGATTCAGAGTTGTTGGACTCGGCGTCTTGGGGCGACTTGGCGAGTTGAGTCGCGATATGGGAGTTTCAGAGCATGGGAACTCGACGAGTCAGCGTGTTGACTCGGCGAGTAGAGTCAGTCATGAAGTTTGACTTTGACTGAGGACTTTGACTTTTACCAAGGGTTGACCAGTTGACTTACAGGGATATTTTGGTAATTATTGTTTTTGGTTATTTAGTATTGACCAGTGGTGAAGTTCGTGTCGGAGGTTGGAGCAGCGTGATCTTATCTCTTCAGTCAGCAGTTACGAGATGAGTTATCCTCACTATATTGACAGGGTCTACGGCACCAAGGCCGACCCTTTATCGGATGGAAATCCGGGTAGTTGTTTGTTATGTTATTGCTTTGTTATGTTTGCATCCTGGTAGTTAGGATGGTATATGTTAGAGACCTGGTTAGGTCGGTATCTTGGTTTATAGGATGATGCTATGCTAGTGACCGGTTAGGTCGGAATCCTGGTAGGGATGTGTTATGTATGTGATATGCTAGTTTGGTTGATTAGCTATGAATTGTTATATGATTATATGTTTATGTGCACATGGCTGTTTGACTAGGGTTGGGTTGAGGCGGGTCCTGCTTTGTGCTGTAGGCCAACATACCCAGGGCGGACCATATATTCCGAAGGCCCAGCGAGCGGTCCGGATAGGCTGCAGGCCCCAAGAGGGCGGACCATATGTGTCGAGGCTCGGAGAGTGGACCAGGCCGACTAAAGGCCCGGTGCGGGCGGACTAGTCATACTGTAGACTCAGAGAGTGGACCAAGTGGGTTGAAGGCCCGGTGCAGGAGGACCAACCACACTGCAGACTCAATGTATATGGCTAGACTCGGAGGGTGGACCAGGTGGATTGTAGGCCCGGTGACTATGTTTATGTGCGCGCCTCGTGGGTTATTTTCAGTTTTGCTAGGAAGTTTGCCCGGTGACCTTTGGTTGATTTGTTGAGCAAGTTGCCCAAGCTGCGTTTCTATATTGTGGATAGATGATTGCTGGTTCCTAAGCATGGTCCTTGTTTCTTGAATTGCAGCATCATGATCACTATGTCTTTTTTCTAAAGCAACTACAGATTTGGTGAGCATTTCTTCCAAGCTTGGCTTCCTCTCTTGCACCGGCTCCTCCTTTTGGTAGAACCCTCTCTCTTTTTGCCTAAACCTTTCCTCCTTGGCTTTCTTGTACTCTTCATAAGGGAGCCATTCTTTCTTTTGTTTGCGCCAGTCTTCATCATATCGGTCTCCACTTGAGTAACACACTTGCACCTTCTTGTTGTCATTCTCATCTAAATCACAGTCTCTAGTGAGGTGAGGCCCATTGCAGTTTTCACAGCCCACTCGAATAGCATGGATCGTTTGATCCATTTTATCCATCCTCCTATCCATGGTTTTTAGCATGGCCATGACCGCGGATAAGTCTTCAGTAGCTGCATAAGCGGCTCCTCTAGTGACGTCATGTCTAGGTTTGTGGTATTCTCTAGAGTGTTTAGAGAATTCTTCAATCAATTCTTTGATCACCGGGGGCGGCTTCTTTGTGAGCGGGCCTTGCGAGTCTAGTAACTGCCTGGTTGTGACATTGAGTCCATCATAGAAGATAGAGACTTCTTGCTGGCTGTTTAGGTCATGGTGTGGGAAGTTTCTTAGTAAGCTCTTGTACCTCTCCCATGCTTCATATAGTGACTCTCCAGTTTGTTGTTAAAAGTTATCAATGACCTTCTTCAACTTGGCTATCTTGGAAGGTGGGAAAAAGTGATCAATGAATTCTTCTTTCATCTTGGCCCAAGTGGTGACTGATTCGGGGGGAAGTGACTTGAGTCAGTCTTTTGCAGCACCTTTGAATGTCACTAGAAGCATACGAAGTAGCTGAGTCTCGCGGGGCACATTTGGAACATTGAATTAATCAGCTACATCATTGACTTCGTCCAAATGCTTGTAGGCATCTTCATGGTCTTTTCCATAAAACGGTATTTCTTTAAGTAAAGCTAGGATATGACCCTTTAGCTCGAAAGTAGCAGTCGCGGGAATGGCGGGTTCCACAAGTCCCGGGCCAGTGTCGTCGTGCATCCTCTTCCTCCATTCTCCTATGGGGATTTCATCAATGTTAGCCATTGTAATAGCTAACTCTTCCTCGGAATCGGTTTCGTGCTCGTATGTATGCTCCTCTTCTTCCTCGGTCTCGTATTCGATATCTTCTTGAATTGGGTCTTCAATTGTCAAAGAGGCACTCGATGCTCCTGATTTGCTGCTCTTCTTTTTCCCAAAAATAGTCTTCAAATTGGACAAAGGTGGCTTCTTTGGTGTACTCGAGCTCTCCACGTCCTTTCCTTTGCTCCTTTTCAATGCGGATTCGGGATCTTCAAACGGGGGTACCAGCGGGGTGTTTGATCCACTGGTCATGAAAGTCCTAAAATAAACAAGATAAAAACGTAAAAAGAACAAAAAATGTACTAAAAAAATCGAAAATTAATCTGCCAAATACGCTTGTACTCGCCGAGTAGGTGCGACTGCACTCGGCGAGTATCAGTGTAATTTTGAAGAAAATTTAAACTTAATTTTAAAACTAAAACATATGCTAAAACCTAATTTCTAACTACTAAATTGCAATAAATTAACTTTGTGCCAGTAAACTCACACAAAGGATCGAAAAAATTAGAGATTAGATTAATTATTTAGAACCGTTCCCCGGCAACGGCGCCAAAAACTTGATGTGTGTAAATGCACTTGTTTTATTCCTACTTTTTATTAATAAATTTAGCACACAAAGGCAGTTAACCTGTCTTTTAGTGGTATAGTTTAGTAAGTAAGGTATCGAACTCAGGGAACGGAAAATTAAACTAATGGCTAATTTTAACTAAGCAATTAATGAAAGTAAAAGGTTTTTCTTCTAGTTTTACAAGACTAGAAACTTAAGCACACCATAAAACACTTAATTAACTAAATAACTAAAGCAAACAACTAATTCACCAAATTTGATAAAGATGTTTCTATTTAGGTTCAACCAATTCACTCCTATGGTTATTTTGTATTTATGATAGGTTAATTGTTATTGGCTACCAATTATAGTGGTTAGGTTCATGTTCATTACTCCTAACCCTTAGACAATTAATTAATTCAAGCAGTGATCAAGTGTTTAATCTAATTAATTCCCTAGATCAATAATTTGGATTAAATAAGATTTGTAGTGGTTAATCAATTTAGTGGTTCAATTAACCTCTTGTTTGATGGTTTCTCAAACAAGATCACACATTAATCTTGAAGGGTTTTGGTCCTAAGAACATTCTATGTGCTCATACAAACCCTAATGCTTGGATCTAGGTTTCTCTATTATACATGCTTTGAATCCAAGACTATAAACCCTAATTCTAGCACATGGAAATCGATATTAACATATAATTAGGTTTAAGATATTACCTTGATTGTTATGTAGCAATAACAATCTCAATTCCTCCTTGAATTGACTTTGGAAGGCTTAGAGTCACAAGTGTCACTCCTCTAATGGCTTACAAACACCAAGAGCAAATGGAGAAGGTATGAGGAGATAGGGGATGTATTAAATTCGTTCCTAAGAAGCCTTAGGGAAGGTCTGGTCGAATTCATGAGTTAAGGGGTGTTTATATAGGTGTAGAGATAGGGTTTCAGTCATTATCGTTATCTAGTTGCTTGTCCACCAAGCAACCCATAAGATAATCCTTGAATCCTTATCATAGTCGAATTCTAAGGCCTTATCACCTTAAATTCGTCCAACCTATTAATAAGATAATCCTTACCTTATTTTGTAACTATCACATAATTATAATTCAGCCCCTCTAGTTAATTAATTACACTTGATCACAAAATTAATTCTTAATTAATTATTGACCAATATTAATTAAACAAATATGATTTCTCATTTAATATATTACTCTTATAACATATATATAAATCATAATAACCTCTCTCTCTATTTATTTCTCCAATCAAGTTGCTTTGGTGAAGGCAACCCAAAAGGACCATGCACCATCGGGTCAAGTACATACCAAAATAGTTATGGACTTAGACACTAATCCAACAGTCTCCCACTTGGATAAGTCTAACAACTATTCTGTATATGACTTCAGATCCTGATCTGCAATCGTAGCTTTCCAAAGGCGCTGTCAACTCCGATCATATCAGATACGCGTGTCCTTAGATAAGGGATCATATATTCATCCATTATAGATATCATATGAGATATGATTTCAAATCATTCTCTTTGTACTATATCTCGATTCCCAATTTATGACGACTGACTAATTGAACAAATCAAATTAGCCCTAGCCCGGCCGAGCATTTACGTTTGTCATCACAAAATCATCGAGGGGCCCAAAGATATCGCTTTTATCCTACCTTGGATAAAAGGAACAGATAAACTTTGATACAATGCTCGCTTGCACTCACTCACCGAATCACACACAATAATATGTTTTATAACACCAAGTTACTAGTGCGTTTACATATTATCAATGTGCAACCAATTTGCAAGATACAACTCACACATCTCGGTTTCAAGAATATAAGATGTTATCGTCTCACCAATCACTCGTGACACAATCCATGGAGTGATCCAAGTGAGCGTGGGTTTAATCCAATGCTCAAATTCATATTCATAAGCACTCATAAACGTTGCAGCAAACATTTGCTTATGTCTAATACTCTTTTAGACAATCCACACACCAATTCACGACATTCTTCATTCATATCTACTTCCAACATATGAACGACTGTGGCCCGTTCGAATAATTCGATTATTCTTAATAAATTCAATTATTCAGGAATTCAAAACATGCAAAGTGAAACACAAGAATAAAACTAATCCCATATGGCCTCAAACCTTTGAGTATAAATAAAACGCCTTTTATTTATCACCATATCGATTACTCATTATTTGTCATTTCAGGTAATCAACTTCTTACTTGAATTATTACACTTGTCCCATGCTCCTAGCATGCACACAATGTTTACCTATGGTTCTTACTTTGTGAAATAGACCAAATTGAGCACATTTCCAATCATTCTCATTTCACAACTCCAAATCCTTTTTCATAAGTGAAAGAATATAAAATTCTTGCTACTTATAGAATATGCTAGATTCTAACATTCTATGCAACGATCCTTTCGTAATGTCACTGCACCAAAGTCACAAAGACTATTGTCAATGATATTACAAAGTCCTTTATCGGAGATTGTTACAAGACAATTCCATAGACGTCATGTCTCTCACTCAAAGTACATTCTTTGAACATCCTTTTGCATAAAAGTTTCTAATCTAGTCATAGATTTTCAATATTCAATTCCCAATATGGACACGCTTCCATATTTTCCATATGACAACTCATTCTTAATAGAATCTTATCTATTCGTAATGATGTCGATATGGTCCATCCAATATGGAAACATTTCCATATTTTCCAATACTATACTTCCAACTACTCACAAGCGACCAATCCTCGGCGAACTTTGGATTGTCCTTTGATAGTTGTTTAATTATTTTAGTCAAAACCAATTCTAGTCCCTTTTCCCTCTAAATACGCTCGACATTTGGAAAATTTTAGAATGGTCAAATATTAAAGCATTTGCAATCGATCCTATACCTGAAGCGTATGCGACACGACGCATAATGTTTTATTTGCTATGTTCTCAAAATTCGAATTGTGAAGAGGAATGCCGTAATCATAATCGAAATTTTAAGAACACACTATGTACCCTTGACTAAGTTTATTAACATTTCATAACCTAATCCTTTAGATTTGAAATGAAGCATAATATTCTCTCCCTTAATTATAGCAAAACAACTTTACAAACCTTACGACTTTGCAAGGTATAACTCTTGTTTTCTATAATTAATATTGCCAACTTGCAATACGTGCCTTAATAATCATACAATCATAACTTTTATGCTCCCACTATCATGATGATTATTATAAACATAACACTTATGCTCCCACTAGCTTCGACATGTATTCATAAACATCTTAACTTTTAGAAAAACAATACCTATTGAATTTCTTAAGTTCATGTTTCTAATACTTAATGCTTTGACAATCTTTTATCAAGGCTTCTTGAACTTATACACCTTTTCCTTAGATAGTTCATATGTGTGTGTAAACAATTGCCAAACCTCACAATTCAAATTATGGAAAGGGATACCGTAACCATAATCGAATTCAAGAATGCAATTTTACAATCACTATGTTCTTAAAATCTTTCTTAGTGAAAGCATTTCCTCACAATCATTTTCATGAAGGAGGAAATCTTATGACACTTAGATTTAAATGGTGTATGTGCTCCTATCCATGTGAATTTGTTATAACCAAAGTTTACGACAAATTCAAACTCATATGGATCGAACTTTCTTAATCTCGATTTCTTGCCTTATGGTAGCACAGCTGCCCACCATGTCTTCCAAGTAGTTAAGCAGCTCACCTTTTCTTATCAATGTAATTTCCATTGATCAAGGTCCTTGCCTTTTATGCATTCAAATGAGAACTCATAGGACTCACATGTATAATTAACTCGATTGGATTAGCACAGAAACAAAATAATGTCAACACGATAGGTTGTAAACCTCAACTCGTGTGCTAGTGATGATTGATAAGGTCTATTTGATTTGTTCTTGAAACTTTTCAAGACCATTAAGACTCCCACTGACTCCTTGACATATAAGATTCTCTTGTCAAAACATTTCTTGACAAACAAATATTCAAGAGTTAGTGTAGCTTTTATCAAAACTCTTCATAATTGGTCCTAGTTGGTCTTTGTCTTATCCAAGACATCACAACTTTCCACAATTGATGAATGTTACAAACCTTCTTAATACTTTTCACTCAATGTCACAATCTTAACTTTAAGACTTGTTTTGGAACGAAGCATGATTGACTTCTTGATTTAACCATTTCTTCAATCCTTGATTCCTCTTCTTAAACATACAACTGTACTAAGACTCACTTAGAGGATCAATTGAGATATGGTTCTTAATCATTAAGTCCTATCATAAAGCATAAAATCTAGTCTCCATTCTTCTTAGAATGGAGAAACTTTTATCTTTCTGCCTACTTGATTCTTCTTATTCGTTTTGCTATTGATTTAAACCTTTTCAATCAATTCATAATTACACTTAATCTTGTAAGTATAATCATATTTACTAAACCTTTAGTAAATCATGACGAATATCATTGTTACTCTTATGGTGAACATGATCAACACGCAACTTTGTGTACTCGATCTCCTAGTCCTTCACTTGACACTTTGTCAATGAATTAGTCTAATTTCCAAATATGAAATTTCTCATTCATCGTGCAACCAAGTTGCGTGATTCCAAATTTCTGTTCAATTGAAACTTTGGGCGATGAGAAACTCTCCCTATTTGGTAAATTCTCGACTTTCCATAAATAACATAATAAGAATCAAATCCATTATTTTTAATAATAGAAACATTTTAACATCAATTTTTCATACACGCCATTGCAAGGATAAATAAATAAAATTTAAAATCAAAATTTATTTTATTGCGGAAAAATTTGTCCTTACAGTGTAATTCATTGAAAACTTATGCTAATACATCTTTCTTAGCAATCTAACTCTAACTCTAAGTAGTAGCTTAAGAATCTAATCTTCGAGAAATACGATCGAAATCCATTCCTTCATGGTTAGATTCTGCTCACTTCTTCCTTTAAGTTCCCTTTCTTTTCTTCGATTCTACAAAACATCAATTGTAATCTTATCACATTATGTATTAAGAATCTAGAATGAAGCTTAAAAGAGTTAGTCAATGGATTTTACCTATATTAGAGCCATACGTTTCGACTCTCCCATCTCTTAGATCTCTTAGGTAAATGGGGCAGCTTTGTCTCCAATGCCCTTTCTCTTGGCAATAAAAGCAGATTGACTCTCTTGGAACAGGACATGGAACTACTTCAGCCATTGCCTTTCTCTTATGATCAAACTTTTTGATCATATCATGTCTTTCGTTGACATTGTCTATATCCATAGAGGTCTTGAAGACCAAATCAACTTTGCTTTTCTATTGCACCAAACCATTGCTGATTCAGCAACAATAAGCATATAGGTGAGATCTATAAGGGTCATGTCGCGGTTCATCATATAGTACTCTCTTACGAACTCACTATATGAGTTAGGAAGTGACTGAAGAACCCAATCAACAGCCATTTCCTCACAGACAACGGATCCCAACATTCTTAACCTATCAATGTGTGACTTCATCCCTAGGACGTGTGCACACACCGACTTTCCTTCTTTTGTTTACTTGCCAAAAAGGGCTTGAGTGATCTTGAACTTTTCAAGCCTTTGAACTTGTTGGTTAGGGAGAATAATTGGAGGAGGTGGAGGAAGTGAAGCATGATTTCTTGTTCCTCGATCGAATCGTGGAATATCATCTTCTTGTGGAATGCTTGTTCCAGAAGATTTGAGAAGACCATAGTTGTCAAACTTTGACATCTACAAAACGGGAGAAAACGAATTCAAGTTAGTTGATTGATTAAGTCCTTAGTAAATCACCCAAATGAGATACTAAGGCTAGGACCCAACACAATATTCTACAACTCGGGAGAGGGATGCCGTAACCCAAATTGTTGAACATTTGAAGGTAAGTGAATGACGATTCACTAATTTCCACCATGAAAAACGAAAAAGAATTTAAGTTTTAAATCTATGAAAACTCCTAGATCCTTTGAGATTCATTGAACTTTCAATGGCATGTTTAAATCTCGATATGCCCCTCTTGTTTGTGACTGGGATGCCGAGGATCACAAAGCGGGTGTGAATAACCATGCAAACTTACATGGTGCCCTCACATGTTACAGTCACCTATTCGATATGCTGGTAAACCACACACGCTCCACCGAACTATGACAAACATTGAGTCACCCTTTGCTACCTTTGCTTAGAACCATTTAGTGTGCCAGTAAACCACACACGCTCCACTAACGTCTTTGCAAGGGTACAAAGTGTAATTTCATGGAATTGCATCAATTCACTTTTGCCTAAGTAACTAAGATTGGAAATTTTATGAAAACATTTAGTTACTTTAATAATTCATTATACTTATAATGGAAGGTTTCGTCCTATCCTACCCGTTTGGCTAACGACCCTCCACTAGTCAAGAATGCGGTGGGTAAGAGTGGATACCCATTCAATCGGAATTTTATAGACAATTTCCTTAAACACCCCTTATAGACCAACTTCGTGAATGAGGCCTACTAACGGTAAGACTGACTTTTACTCATATATATATATATATATATATATATATATATATATATATATATATATATATATATATATATAATGTTAGACTTTTAATGTTATATATAGTATATGGTGTATTTTACACTTTTAAAATATTAGGTGGTCTAATTTAATAATTATACTTTTAATTCAATTAAATTGTAAACCTAAACTTTTATGGATTTATTAAACTTCTTTTAATTATACACCTTAATTAATTAATAAAACCATAAGGGTGTGATTTGAACTTTTTCAAAACTATACTAGAGTTTTAGAATTTAACATTCCAAATTAAACTTTTAATCAACTTTTAAATTCCAAAACTTGAGGGCAAGTTTTGAAACATTTCAACACATTAGGGTTTAGAATTTAAATATACATCAAAATTAAACCATTTAATCAAAATTTAAATTCCAAAACTTGAGGGCAAGTTTTGAAACCTTTTTCAAAATATTAGGGTTTTAACTATTTAAATTTCAAAACAACAAAACTTCTAGGTTCAAATTTAAACTATAAAACCTAAAGGGGAAAATATGAAACTTTTCAAAGCACAAGGATCAAATAACAAATAATCTAAATTAACATTTAATTACATAATTATCCATATTTGATTTATTTTAATGATTTCTTGCATAACAATTTATCAATTTAGTCAAAATAATTAAATCAATTATCACATAAGGAAACAATTATCTTATTAATTGATAAATATCTCCAATTAGATAAAAAATATAGTCAAATATATCATAAAATCGGATTTATATTGATCTAACATGATAAGGTAACTATCCATAAGCAAATACAACAAGAAATCGCGAAATACCCTCCATCTGACGAGTTGACTCGTCGAGTCAAGCCTGGACTCGTCGAGTCTGCATGGAATCGGCAAGTTCATCTATGGACTCGGCGAGTCCAGCCTCCAGAAACCCAAAAATCGAATTTTTTGAACATGTAATGCATCAGTACAATTGAAACCAGTCTAGGCTCTGATACCACTGATGGGTTTTGGTCCTAAGAACATCCTATGTGCTCATACAAACCCTAATGCTTGGATCTAGGTTTCTCTATTGTACATGCTTTGAATCCAAGACTATAAACCCTAATTCTAGCATATGGAAATCGATATTAACATATAATTAGGTTTAAGATATTACCTTGATTGTTATGTAGCAATAACAATCCCAATTCCTCCTTGAATTGACTTTGGAAGGCTTAGAGTCACAAGTGTCACTCCTCTAATGGCTTACAAACACCAAGAGCAAATGGAGAAGGTATGAGGAGAGAGGGGAGGTATTAAATTCTTTCCTAAGAAGACTTAGGGAAGGTCTGGTCGAATTCATGAGTTAAGGGGTGTTTATATAGGTATAGAGATAGGGTTTCAGTCATTATCCTTATCTAGTTGCTTGTCCACCAAGCAACCCATAAGATAATCCTTGAATCCTCATCATAGTCGAATTCTAAGGCCTTATCACCTTAAATTCGTCCAACCTATTAATAAGATAATCCTTACCTTATTTTGTAACTATCACATAATTACAATTCAGCCCCTCTAGTTAAATTAATTACACTTGATCACAAAATTAATTCTTAATTAATTATTGACAAATATTAATTAAACAAATATGATTTCTCCTTTAATATATTACTCTTATAACATATTAATAAATCATAATAACCTCTCTCTCTATTTATTTCTCCAATCAAGTTGCTTTGGTGAAGGCAACCCAAAAGGACCATGCACCATCGGGTCAAGTACATACCAAAATAGTTATGGACTTAGACACTAATCCATCCTCAGAAAACCTCTTACCCTCAAGGTATTTTTAATTGATCAACCCAAGCATACATAATCTAGAATTACAACTTTTCTATACCACTATGGAGCTCTTTTGAATTCTTCACTTCCTTGATAATTTGATCTTTGATTTCTTTGAATTCACCACCTTTATTGTTTGATTTTTGGTATCTTTAACCTTTTGAATTTCTTGGAATTTTTTATCTTTGAACTTCACTTTTATTGCTCCAAAATTCTTACAACTTTTCTTGTAATTCTCTCTTTTTTTTTTACCCTCACAATTTAATATGCTTCCTAATCTTCTATCCCTGAAAAATAAACACTAAAAGCGAAAGTAATAACCATCCCAGCAAAAATAAAAATCATCCAAGTGTTTGGCCATTGTTCAAAACATAACAAAACATCACAAAACATAAAACATAAAAGAAAATTCTTCATCCTTAATCTTCCATGTCAGCTCCTCCCGCGCCACTTCCTCCTTCTCCATCTCTTCTCCTTATCCTCTCGTCCCAACTCATAATGTATGGATATCCGGTACCGGGTCTTGGGGCAATGTTCATCTATTGGAAGAGGTATTCAAGAGATTGATTATTATAATTCACCCCTTGTCCAATGTCATCCAAGTAGCATCGGTACTCCAATTGGTTCCATCCATCATTGTCCTCTTCCACCGGAATAACTGGTGGGTCTTCTCGCACCCGCTCGCTACGTTGTCGGACTCGTCTTCCCCGGCTCCTCGGGAATTGTTGGCTCGTCTTCATGCGGAATGGAGAATGAGTCACCAAACTTCTTGACTATCTGTGCCCTCCGATATAGTGCAGTGTTGAATGGTGGAGGGTGGATAACCGTGAGCGCCCGACCTTGTCCCAATCCTTCCGCATGTTGATGGTGCTAGCCACAAAGCGGTGAATGAGGCGGTGGATTGGTGAGCGAATGTGGCCTTCCTGGGCGGTGGAAGGGATATACACCCGATTAGTTATCGTGTTCCACCATGTAGAGGCCACCACTGCCTTGGGAAGTTCCTTATGGCAGTTTTCCAGGAAAGTTTCAAAGTCTTCAGACATCATCGTGCTCTGGTCATAAATGCTTAGCCTCCAAGAAAACTCAGCAATGCTGCATTGTCGCAGCTCCCCGCCCAAAGAAAAAGAAATTGTGTTGGGGTTGTAATACTCACTACCACCTCGGAATGAGATGGTAACAAAGAATTCCCAACACATCTCGGCGTATACATGCTCTTGTATCTTGAATAGTTGTAACCAACCATCACATGTGATGGTGGTATACCCCAAACTGCATTCCTTCACCAAGTAAGGTGTAAGCTCCTCCTCCAATCCCACATTTCCCAACCACCCCTAGTCAACTGCATTTGGTAAATGGATTTCCTTTTGTCTGAGGGCCTCTAATCTGTTTTTGGCCCTTGTTTGTGATGACTTGGAAGTGAGTTGTTGAAAAGAAAGCCACGGGATATCACTTTGGCTTCCCCCACGAGAAGACTGCCCCCTTCTGGCCATGATACCTGCATAAAAACATCAAAAACACACAAACAAACAATACCCAATAATTAAAAACGAAGAAATCGAGTCTGAATAGTCATCTACTCGCCGAGTACACGACCTACTCGACGAGTAGGATGAACATCGGGACTGTTTGGTGCCGGACCTGCATAGACTGTCCAAAAATCCAAATTTTTCACAGGGGTTTGTTGTAATGAGCTATCTAACCATAAATCTAAAAGAAATTCCTCCTAACATTACTTGATTCATGGCTAAATTAAAACCCTAGAAATTTAGGAAAACCCCAAATCCGAAATCAAGCAAAATCGGGGCAAATTTATGATAAAGATTGAACCTTTGATGAGTTTAAAGTGTAAAGATGTTACCTTTTTCCTTGAATGATGAAAACTAAGTGGAAAATTGAAGAGAATCGGAAGAAACCGCAAGAAATCGCAGGCTGCTTGAGAAATCGTTGTGCACGGCGAGTATGGGGGTTAAATGGGTGAAAACCCTCTTTTTTACAGATTTATATTTCATCCGTGTAAAGTGGCAACTCGCCGAGTAGAAAGGTCCTACTCGCCGAGTATAAATGTCGTTACGCGTTTTATCGGGCTACTCAGGCAGGTACTCGCCGAGTATACGTGCCTACTCGGCGAGTAAACCTTGCAGATTGAAAAAAATTGTGACAATTTTGAAAAATTAATGTATTTTCTCATGTTTTAAGCAATCCACCCCACACTCTAGGCATTGCTTGTCCTCAAGGAGTTATGTTCTTAAAAGTAGATGAAGAAAAGGAAAAAAAAAATAATGAAAATAAAGAAAAGGACATAAAATGCAAACTTGAAACTCGGGTTGCCTCCCAAGAAGAGCTTCTTTTTAGGGAGTCATTAGCTGGACTCCTCCCCTTCTACGTGGTTGCAATCCCTTCCAGCAGCAGCAACTCTTCCATTCCTTTTATTCCGGGGGATTCATTCTTCATACTTTTTGACCCTATGACCATTTACCTTGAAAGGCATGCCATCTCTTGACAATAGCTCTATAGCACCATGTGGAAACACCGTCTTCACTAGAAAAGGACCATCCCATCTTGACTTGAGTTTTCCCGAGAAAAGCTTTAGTCGTGAATTGAAGAGCAACACATTTTGGCCTTCATGAATTTCTTTATCTTTAATCCTTTTGTCATGCCACATCTTGGTCTTCTCTTTATAAAGCCATGAACTAGAGTATGCATCATTCTTTAGCTCCTCAAGAGCATTCATTTGCATCAACCGGTTGCTCTTTAGTTTCTCCATGTTGAAGTTACACCTCTTTAAAGCCCAAAACACCTTGTGCTATAGCTCCACCGGTAAATGGCATTGCTTCCCATAAACTAACATATATGGTGTAGTACCAATAGGTGTTTTGAAATCTGTACGAAAAGCCCAAAGTGCATCATCTAGCTTATCCGACCATTCCTTGCGATTGCTCCCTACCGATTTCTCCAAAATTCGCTTTAAAGCTCGATTTGTCACTTCGGTTTGTCCACTAGTTTGTGGATGGTACGATGTGGAAAACTTATGGGTTACCCCATATTTCTTTAACACCTTTTCCAATTGGTCATTGGCAAAATGTGTACCTCGGTCACTTATAAGGGCTTTCGGGACTCCAAATCGTGAAAATAATTTCTTTAAAAACCGCACCACCACCCGACCGTCATTTGTTGGTAATGCTTGTGCCTCCGCCCATTTAGATACATAATCCACCACCACTAATATGTATTTGTTTCCTTTAGACATGGGAAATGGTCCCATGAAGTTTATTCCCCACACATCAAACACCTCGCACACTTGGATACTATGTTGTGGCATTTCATTTCGAGATGAAATGTTTCCCACTCTTTGACAAGCATTACATTCTTTGACAAATTGGGCTGCATCTTTAAAAATTGTGGGCCAATAGAACCCAATGGCAAAGATCTTCTTTGCCGTGTAGTGTGCTCCATGATGTCCACCCGTGGGCCCGCTATGACAGTGCTCTAATATTTTCCGGCTTTCCTTCCCGAATACGCATCTTCGTATGATCCTATCCGCACAGCTCCGGAAGAGGTATGGCTCGTCCCAAAAGTAATATTTTAATTCAGAAAAGAATTTCTTCTTTTGTTGACTGCTAAAATCTTTCGGGATGTATTTTGTAGCTAAATAATTAGCTATGTCTACGAACCATGGCTCTTCTCCCACTGTCACCATAATGTACTCGTCCGGGAAGTCGTCTCCAACTTTATCTTCTTGCAATTGCGGGTTCTCAAGCCTTGACAAGTGGTCAGCTGCTACATTCTTCATTCCTTTCTTGTCTCGTATCTCTATGTCGAACTCTTGAAGAAGTAGCACCCATCGTATCAGTCTTGGCTTGGCATCTTGTTTTGCAAACAAATACTTGATAGCCGAGTGGTCAGTAAAAACAGTAGTTTTGGATAAAACCAAGTAAGGGTGGAATTTGTCAAAGGCATACACCACAGCTAATAATTCCTTTTCAGTGGTAGTGTAATTCTCTTGGGCTGGATTTAAGGTCTTGCTAGCATAATATATGGGTCGAAAGTGCTTATCAACCCTTTGACCAAGGACAACTCCTAATGAAAAGTCGCTAGCATCACACATAATCTCAAAGGATAAATTCCAATTTGGTGCAATAATGATCGGGGCATTAGTTAATTTTTCCTTTAAACATTCAAATGCCTCATAACATTCTTTAGTAAAAGTAAATGGTGCATCTTTTAGTAGTAATTGTGTTAGAGGTCTAGTTATTTTGGAAAAAATCTTTTATGAAACGCCGGTAAAAACCCGCGTGTCCTAGAAAACTCCTAATGCCCTTCACATTAGTTGGTGGGGGTAATTTGGCAATGGTGTCAGTCTTTGACCGATCCACTTCAATTCCCATTTTGGAAACCTTGTGGCCCAAAACTATACCCTCCTTGACCATAAAGTGACATTTCTCCCAATTGAGGACCAAGTCGGTTTTTTCACACCTAGCAAGCATTAAGTCAAGATTTGTGAGACAATCATGGAAAGAAGATCCAAAAACGGAAAAGTCGTCCATAAAAACTTCCATGAATTTTTCCACCATATCGTGGAATATGGCTGTCATACACCTTTAAAAAGTCGCGGGTGCATTGCATAGCCCAAAAGGCATGCGTCTATAATCAAAAGTCCCACTTGGGCAAGTGAATGTGGTCTTTTCTTGGTCCATTGAGTCTATGGGTATTTGAAAATAACCCGAGAATCCATCTAGAAAGCAATAGTAGCTATGACCCGATAGACTTTCTAACATTTGATCAATAAAAGGTAAGGGAAAATGGTCTTTACGAGTGGCATCGTTTAGCTTTCGATAATCGATGCACACTCTCCAACCGGTTACCGTTCGTGTCGGAATTAGCTCGTTCTTTTCGTTGGTTGTGACTGTCATCCCTCCTTTCTTGGGCACCACTTGGACCGGACTCACCCATGGACTGTCGAAAATGGAATAGATAATTCCCGCATCTAAGAGTTTGACCACTTCCTTCTTGACTACTTCTTGCATGTTTGGGTTTAACCTTCTTTAGTGTCGTACAACCGACTTTGCTCCTTCTTCCAGATTGATCTTGTGGGAGCAATAAGATGGGCTTATTCCCTTGATGTCGGTGATGCTCCATGCTATGGCCCGCTTCCGCTTCTTCAACACTTGCACGAGCTCTTCCTTTTCGGAATTGGACAGGTCAACGACTATGATTACAGGCTTTTGGTTGCCTTCTTCAAGGAAAGCATACTCCAAATGTTCTAGTAAAGTTTTGAGCTCCGTTTTTTGTTCTGACTGTTGGACTCGCCGAGTGCAGGTAGGGTACTCGGCGAGTTTGTGGCTGTATTCACGACTTCTGCCTTTTCTAAGGAGGAACTCGGCGAGTAGATCGTTCCTACTCGGCGAGTAGGACTGTCAGTTTCCTTCACCAATTCTTCATAATCTGCTTCTTCCAGCAGTCTTTCAATTTCCATTAAGTCTTTTTCTGGATCAAATTCGTCATCATCAGTTGTGAACTTGCTGGAATCATTAGTTATGCATTCCTCCAATAATTCGTCAAGCATATCAATTGAGAATGTCGTGTCGTCACTGTTCCTTGAATACTTCATAGCTTGGTCTACCCCAAATGTGACTGAATCTTCTCCTACCCGCAAGGTGAGCTTCGAGTCCCTCATGTCTACTATAGCACTTGCCGTGTTGAGGAAGGGCCTCCCAAGGATGATTGGCACTTGTGGACCCGCCTCCATGTCTATAATGATAAAATCAGCAGGAAATACGAATTTGTCCACCTTGACTAGTATGTCTTCGCACTACTAGAAAAAAGGCCTTTTACGACGCTCATTGCGCGTCGTAAAACGCTCAGACGACGCGCAAATGCGCGTCAAGGAAGGCCCTGTCATAAAGAGAGACGACGCGCATTTACGACGCGCATTTATGACGCGCATTTACGACGCGCGTTTATGACACGCAATGCGTATCAAGGAAGGCCCTGTCATAAAGGAAGAGGACACGCATTTGCGTGTCGTAACCTTACGACGCGCGTGTTTATGACACGCAATGTGTATCAAGGAAGCCCCAGTCAAGAAAGGCCATGTCATAAATGAAGACGACACACATTTTTGCGTATCGTAATTTTAATTTTTTTTTTAAAAAAATATATATTTATATATTTATTAATTTATAAATTAAATTTGCATTTAATCTATCATAATAGAAATAAAATACCATATACAAAAAATACAATCCATTGCATAATATAAAATAAAATACCATATACAAAAAATATAATCCATTGCATTTAATTTGTATGTATAACAAAGACACATGTGTTAAACTTGTTACCATTAACATTTAATCGTATGGACTCGAGTGTTAAACTTGTTACCATTAACATCTGATTCATAAGTTCTTTCAACAAGATTGTTACCTACATAAATGAAAACAAACAAGAACATTAACAGCCCAGTTATGAACAATTTCATAAGATGCGCCAAAAATGATGATCATTAATAACTCCTTTCAAGAATAATTTGTTTTGGATTGAAAATTAAACTAAATACAAATCATAAAGAATCTAAGAAAAGTCAAATGGGAGACTACTATATATTACTCAACTTTATGATCAATTTGAAGCTTACTCTTGTGGTCTAATAAACTGTGTTTGCAAGTAAAACTTACACATGGTTGCTTTAGCAATTGATTTTGACATGTTATGATAGTATTTTTTTTGTTTTGGAAGCAACAATTCATTACCAAATGGGAGACTGTTATATATTGTACATATAATTCTAGTAAATTCTACCAGAATAGTGCATGTGCAGTTCAATCCTAGACACAAATATCCTAGTATTCATCAGATTTTATCTATCTACGATACAAAATAATCAACATGCCATTGAATTTTATAATAGGGGTAAAGTCGGAAAAACTCCAAAAAACTATACCTATTGTCCCAGATTAGTCAGGAACTTTTTTTGTCCACAATGGTGTATTAATAATTATTCATGTCAAAGTAAAGAGAGATACTTACCACAAAGCATAAAGCACATACTATCAATACAAGTGTTGTTGTCTCGGATTCCTGCAAGACAATTGAATATTCAACAAGCAGCCCAGAGTTAATAAAGTTAACCAATAGTTAAATCAAACTGAATGTAACTAGAGACATCTTAAATTTTAAGGATACTATGGAAGAAAAAGCAATATATTACCTGAATCTGTTGCATGTTCTTGATTTTGTGAAGATGAGTTAAAGGAAAGAACTAGATAACCGAATGACAACCTGCATAAAACATAATAATCAAAATCCGAATTTAACATAAAAATACATGATAAACCTAAATGAATTACAAAAAGGGCTAAATTCACATCTTACCTCTAGTGAAATAAATCTCAAATTATCAAATCTTGGCATATGTCATCAGATGCCTTGTGTATCCTCTATTTCCACTCTTCCTTCAGATAACTGCATTGTCATATCCATAGATAAAGTTTAACTGTTTGAGTTTACACCCCAATTTCAAATTATGCAAGTGAAAAAAAATTAAAAAACAGCAGAAAAGTAAAAGCACAAAGCTATAATAGGGGGAAAGAGGTAAGAAACTATAACAAACAAATAAATACGGGTGTTGCTATTTTTTAGAGTTAACCCTATATAAACTACAAAATGTTGTTTCTTATAATTATAGCATATCCTACTATTTGCTAGATTGAAACCTGGAATCAAGGACCTTGAACAACATAAATAAATATTCTTATTATATAAAGATAAATAATGGGGGATAGCCTTGATTAGATGCTGAAAAACACTAGTTTTGTTCTCTCAAGAAGTTGTAGAATCTTAAAGCAAAAAAAGAATCAAACAGGTAGCTATGATTTATCCACCTTTCATATTACCAAAACATTACTTGATCACTTGGTTATATGAAAACCATGTAACAGGAAAATGGTGTTTTTTTTATGTGGTCAAAAAGTATAATGGTTTAATCAGTACTAAACAGAGTGAAGTGTTAAATCAATAAAATGTTGAAAGTACAAGTGTTTTTTTTTTCTGTATTATTCCTAAAGAGAAAATACAATCTAAACACAGATAATATGTAATTTTCTAACTAAAAAACATACAAAATGATGTGGTACCTGAATGAATAACTGATCTACAAGGTGTAAATGAAAAACAATATAGTCTTTCATCTGTGAAAAAACGTGTAAATAAATTAGAGAAGGAGCTTAAAACCAATTAGAATCAAGGGCAAAATTCTCAAGCTCAAACTGCAAAGAAAATTATGTTCACAAAGAAGTGATACGAATAAAAAAAAGGAACTCTTTTATATAATCTAAAATCTACCTTAATTTGGTACATTCCAAGGAGATTTGCAAGAGGAATAGGTACACTACCGATTCCCTAAGCTGGACCAATGACCTTGAGAGAGACGTCCTGTAGTAGCTATACGAAGGAATAGGTGAAGAATTAACCTTCACAACGGATAAATTAATCCCCTGAACCATATCCAAGCTAATCGGAAGAAGAAAAAACCGTTTATCCTCTGCAAGACGTGATGAAAAAACGAAACCATGCAACAGAACTTGCAAGACTCCCACATGTGAGATGAGGGAACTACAAACAAAACCATGCACTAAGAGCTCCAGCATAAGAAACGCCAAACATGGATTTTCAAAAAAAACTGATAATTCAAAAAAAAAATGTTACTGGCTAGAAAAGGAAGCTTTCTCCAATCTGGATTTAAACAAAGTGGCATTAGAAATATTGACACATGGAGATTAATTATAAATTCATAATTCAAAAAAAGAATGTTACTGGCTAGAAAAGGAAGCTTTCTCCAATCTGTGACATCATTAGATGACTCCTCAACAGACTGCTCTTTCTGTATTAGATCCAATTCAATTGCAGCCTCTTCAATTTCCTGCCACACATCAATCAATACCTCTTATTATTTTATTTTATTTTATTTTCTAAAACAAAATATTGTAATTTTAGAACTTACCATAAGTTTTTCATCGGTGTTTTTCGAAAAGAAATCAAAGTATGATTGTGTTCCATGTTCTCTCCAACTTCCAGAATGGCAGCCATAACCAAGGAATTGCTAACAATTCTATTTCACAGGGAAAAATACATGAAATGTGGGATGGGATGCTAGGTTGATTCATACCCCTGATACAGTTAATTATATCCTTCATTGTCCCACCTTGCACCTATAAAGAAGCATAAATAATAGTTTAGTAGTAAATTTGTACACATTTATAAAAGTTTAGTGTTGAGAGTTGTTAAGAATCATTATTATTTAGGAAAAGAAAAGAAACAGGATAAGTTTTTTTTAAATACTATTATTATTTATCCATTCCAGAGAACACTTAATCTGTATGTTGTCATACTTAAGAAAGTGAATGACCATTTTACCCTTGTATTTGCAAAACTACTAAATCTAATAGAAACATGGGTAGAACAGGAAAATGCAACATCTTAATTCATAGAGTGAGTGACACCCATTACGACATTGATAAAGAAAACAATAGTGCTACTATTAGCTACATGATGCTAAATGTATTCAAGTCAAAAAGAAACGGGCATTTATAAAAGAATAGTGCTACTATTATCTACATTATCAAAATTCAATTGTAAACTCAAAATTTAAAAAAAAATGTTCAAATCAGATAGAGCATGATTTACATGAATATACACGAAAAAGAAAGATAGAGAATGCGGAAACCATACCATGAGCTCCTGACCACCAATACTTAATTTACTCAGAAGCCTTAAAGCACGCAGAACTCCTTCAACATTCCTAAATTCACAAAAACCAAAGCCCTTCAAAGCCCCAGTAGTGGGATCTGGTACATGTTTCCAACTTTTAACAGGCCCACAGAGCTTCAGAAGACATAAATGTGTAATAAGTCCATGAACATTGGGCAATAAGATCTATTTCCAGTAAAGATGTGAGAAAAAGAGGAACTTACCTACAAAAAGGGAGAGCGTGAACTCATTGTCCACTGATGATGCTATCTTGCCAACATAAACTGTGGTTATTGGCTTTTCAGCTGGAGTTATTGTATTGATGGGTCGCCTAATGATTGTAGGGACCACTCGACCCCGCATAGCCATCATTGGTGGGCGTGCTAATGATGGAATGACTCCCACTGCTCCAAGTGGCCTTTGAGGATATGCTGGTTGCAACATTTGTGGATATGGAGAGGCATAATAGAGAATCCCTGCAAAAATAAGACAAAAATACTATTACAAAAAAGAGAGATCAAATAGTGAAAGTATCACAGCAAAATTCAAACATATCGCACATATTTTCATCATTGACATATATAACTATATACCAAAAACTCAGATCTGATGTGAAGTTAAAAAAAAAGGAAATTTTAACTAAATTGAAATTAAAACCTGAAGTTCTGTAATGAAGCTAATGCTCTGTTCCATGGAAGGCTCGTGGAAGGTCAATGAATGATTTGATTGTTCCACTTCCATAACTCTCTGTCTCTAGCTGAATCACGAGTTTAAAACAACAAATTTTGGGGAAATTCAAGAAGTGATCATTTGATATCAACAAAAGAACCCTAACTTTAGTTTACTCTCTACTTTACTAGATACATGCAAAGAAAGATTGGGTGTGCAATGGATTCCAAGATTTAACTAACTTACTGATTATAATAATATATATTTTGGTTCAAACATTTAGTCAAACACCTGGTGTGCATAAAAAAATTCAGGTACTTATATCATAACATATCAATAATTCCATGAAAAGATTTGAGAAAGGGTAGAAGGGCACAAAAATCGTCCAAAAAGAAGGACCAGTTGTACATGAAATAGGTAACTGTGGTTGAAAAAAGAAGAATTACCTTCGTAATATGCCTACTACGCAAATGAAATACACTCCTTTAATTTTGAAGTCTCAAGAATCGACATGAGGTCAAGATGACCTGAAGCAACCAGGAAACTATCATACTACATGATGGAGGCGTGCAGAAGTAAGCAGGACGGCAACATCGGGAGAAACGACACTGCCAACAAGGAGAACCCATAGAAGGGAAGAGACGAGAAAAAGGCACCGTATCGTTCTACTTCTTGTTTCTGTTGTATAAGTAAAATCAAGATTGATAGAAGATTATAAAATATTAGGATGAGAGAAGAAAGAAAACATACCTTAATCTGTACGAGGTGGGTTGAATCCGAATTCCTCAAACTTTGTAGAGAGAACTCATGTAGTAATGCCCTAAATCACCGGTTCTCTAAGAGTAAGAAAATTAGTGTGATTCTGATGGGAAGCTTAGATTTTTGTCGATTCTTTCAAGTTTCAATCAAAAAATGAGAAAGAGTTAGGGAAATCAAGAATGGAATGCTCACGATCATTGGGAAGATGAAAGATATAAAGAAGGTAGAAAAGAAGAAGGCGGGTCTTCAAAATTTTGGAGATTTCATTTCCCCCCGTTGATAGGAGAAGCGCGTTTCATTAAAATTATAAAGCGACAGTCACAGAGGACGCGCGATTAAAATAAAGCGCCCTCCGTGTTTTTTTAATTTTTTCTTGGGACACTAATTTAAGGACACGCAATAGTGCGTGACTTAAATCCTTAAAATTTTTGAAGAGATGACACTCTTTTAAGGTCACTCTTATTTGCGTAACATAAATCATTGCGTGTCGTGGTTTGCGCGTCGTAAAAGGGTCTTTTTCTTGTAGTGTCGCATATGCCTCTTGGGAAGGTGACTGTCTTGTTTTCCAAATGAATCGCCATGCGAATTGGCCTAGGTTCCGGGAGATCCAGCTTCTTAAAGAATGAGTATGGCATTAGGTTCACACTTGCTCCTGAATCGGCTAAGGCATGAATGATGGCCAAGTTGCCAAATTGGCAAGGTAAAGTCAAACTCCCCGGATCACCTTTCTTCTTTGGTAGCTTATTTAGCATAGCAGCTGAGCAGTTTTCATTGAGTAATACCTTCTTCACTTCTTCCATCTTCCTTCTATTAGTGAGAAGTTCCTTAAGTAACTTTGCATACTTGGGCATTTGCATGACGACTTCAATGAAGGGTATGTTGATTTGAAGAGTCTTGATATGATCTAGAAACTTCTGATACTCCTCTTCTTGCTTCTTCTTCTTAGCTCGGGCTGGGTATGGCATTGGAGGCTGGTAAAGTTTTTCAGGGACCTGCTCGTTGGGATTTGGTGGTGTACTCGCCGAGTCCATACGTGGTACTCGGCGAGTAGGGCTGTCAGATTGTATGTCTTGGTTTTCTGCTTGCTTTTCTGCCTCCTCCTTCTGTGATTCCTTGGATGACTCAGTCTGAATAGGTGCCATGGGAGTGATTATCTTCCCACTTCTTGTTGTGACTATGTTTATGTGCGTGCCTCGTGGGTTATTTTCAGTTTTGCTAGGAAGTTCGCCCGGTGACCTTTGGTTGATTTGTTGAGCAAGTTGCCCAAGCTGCGTTTCTATATTGTGGATAGATGCTTGTTGGTTCCTAAGCATGGTCCTTGTTTCTTGAATTGCATCATCATGATCACTATGTCTTTTTTCTAAAGCAACTACAAATTTGGTGATCATTTCTTCCAAGCTTGGCTTCCTCTCTTGCACCGGCTCCTCCTTTTGGTAGAACCCTCTCCCTTTTTGCCTAAACCTTTCCTCCTTGGCTTTCTTGTACTCTTCATAAGGGAGCCATTCTTTCTTTTGTTTGTGCCAGTCTTCATCATATTGGTCTCCACTTGAGTAACACACTTTCACCTTCTTGTTGCCATTCTCATCTAAATCACAGTCTCTAGTGAGGTGAGGCCCATTGCAGTTTTCACAGCCCACTCGAATAGCATGGATCGTTTGATCCATTTTATCCATCCTCCTATCCATGGTTTTTAGCATGGCCATGACCGCGGATAAGTAGTAGACCCAACTCGCCGAGTAGTCTCGTAGTTATAACTATCTCAGAACAGGGTGTACTCGGCGAGTAGTAGACCCAACTCGCCGATTAGTCTCGTAGTTATCCGTCTTAAATCAGGAGTCGTGGCTATCTTCTGGAATATTCTACTGGACTCGCCGAGTAGGCTCGTGTACTCGCGGAGTAGGTAAGCTTTTGTCCTTCAATCTGCATTCTTTGATCTCTAATTGCTTTCCCTTGTTCCCTTTCACTCCAAAGCATGTCTTTTTGACTGAAAACAAAATTTAAACAATTATAAGTACCTTTTGTCCATATTATTCACATAATTAGTTAAAAATGAATAAAAATGTATGCTAAATAACTAACTAATTATGCACATATCAAGGGGCCTGGGTATTCTATCCTGAGGGATGATTGGACCCATAATAGTTATTGTTGTACGTATAGGGGTTTGGGCATTCCAACCCGATGGTTGTGGGCCGAGAGTATCCCATCCCGGTAGGATGATTGGGCTCGTAGCATGTAGGCATTCCAACCTGATGGTTGAGGGCCAGGGTATTCCAACCGGAAGGTTGATTGGACCCGTAGTATGTTGTTCGTTGTTGTATGTGTATGTTTATGTGTGTATGGGTACTTTGGGGGAACTCACTAAGCTTTCGGGCTTACAGTTGTGGTTTATTCTTTCAGGTGCTTCAGGAGATCGTGGCAAGGCGAAGGCGTGATCGTACCGCTCCTCTTGTTTTTATGATTTATGTGATATGGTTCTGGGGGAATACTCTGATGTTTAAACTATTTTGAAAACAAGATGTATGATCGTAATGGTTTTTGAATGAAATAAAATGTTTTAATTTGGTTGAAATTTTTGGTCGTTACAAGTTGGTATCAGAGCCTTGGTTTGAGTGAATTGGAGGAACATTCGTTTGAATCCAGTCTCAAATCAAGGAGAGGTTTTCAAAAATGGTTTTCAAAATAAGTGAAGGAGGACGCTGTTGGATTAGTGTCTAAGTCCATAACTATTTTGGTATGTACTTGACCCGATGGTGCATGGTCCTTTTGGGTTGCCTTCACCAAAGCAACTTGATAGGATGAATAATGGAGATAAAGGATTAAATATGATTTATTAATATATTATGAGAATAATATATTAAAGGAGAAATCATATTGTTTAATTAATATTAGTCAAGAATTAATAAGAATTAAGTTTGTGACTAAAAGACATTAATTAAACTTAAAGGACTAGAACTGTCAATTGTATGATAGTTGAATATTGAGCTAATGGACTCCATATTAAAGGAGTGGACGAATTCTATGGGGAAACCCATTAGAAATCGTCCCAGGGCCTTTAAGGAAGGAGTCCATGGGTTGCTTAGGGCTTAAGCATCCAAATTAGGGTTTCCTTGTTTAATAACCCTAATAGCTTCACTATTTAAAGATCCCCAGAGCACCAAAAAAGTGGGCAAGTAATTCCTTGGGGTTTTGGACGGCTTTTGGGTGTCTCCTTCTTTTCTCTTCTTCATCCTCTTGCTCTTGGTGTTTGTGAACCATTAGAGGAGTGACATTTGCGACTCTAAGCTTTCTAAAGTCATTACAAGAAGGAATTGTGATTGTTATTGCTATATAACAATCAAGGTATGATCTAAACCCTAATTTATATGTTATATTGATTATCATATGCTAGATATAGGGTTTATAGTCTTGGATGAATTGCATGTACAATAGAGAAACCTAGATCCAAACATTAGAGTTTGTATGAGCACATAGGATGTTCTTATGGCTAAAACCCATCAGTGGTATCAGATCCAGGTTGGTTTCTATTGTATTGATGCATATTTGATCGAAATCAGCGCTGAAAATCGAAATTTTTTGGGTTCTGAGTGTTTGACTCGCCGAGTCAGGTGTACTCGACGAGTCCAAGTCCAGACTCGACGAGTCGAAACGTCTGACAGCTAATTTTCGCGATTTTCTTCCTGTTTTGGGTTTGGATAATTACCATAAACATGTTTTTGCTATAAAATCCAAATTTTATCAATATTTGGTGATTATCCTTACCTAAATAGAAGATAATTGTCAAAATTTAGATAATCATTTGTTTTATTAGATAATATTTGATTATTTGTAATTTAGATTTAAATTGTCTTGTATGAAAAGTTTCAATTTTCCCCTTTAGGTTTTATAGTTTAAATTTGAACTTGAAAGTTTTATTTTGAAATTTTAATAGTTGAAACCTTAATGTTTTGAAAAGGTTTCAAAACTTGCCCTCAAGTTTTGGAATTTAAATTTTGATTAAAAGTTTAATTTTGATGTATATTTAAATTCTAAACCCTAATGTTTTGAAATGTTTCAAAACTTGCCCTCAAGTTTTGGAATTTAAAAGTTGATTAAAAGTTTAATTTATGAATGTTAAATTCTAAAACCCTAGTGATGTTTTGAAAAGATTCAAATCACACCCTTATGATTTTATTAATTAATTAAAGTGTATAATTGAAAGAGGTTTAATAAATCCATAAAGTTTTGGTTTACAATTTAATTGAATTAAAAGTATAATTGTTAAGTTTAACCACCTAGTATTTTAAAAGTGTAAAATACACCCTATACTATATATATAACATTAAAAGCCTAACATTATATATATATATATATATATATATATATATATATATATATATATATATATATATATATATATATATATGAATAAAGGTCAGTCTTACCGTTATTCAAAGTTTAATTTATGAATGTTAAATTCTAAAACCCTAGTGATGTTCTGAAAAGATTCAAATCACACCCTTATGATTTTATTAATTAATTATAGTGTATAATTAAAAGAGGTTTAATAAATCCATAAAGTTTTGGTTTACAATTTAATTGAATTAAAAGTATAATTGTTAAGTTTAACCACCTAGTATTTTAAAAGTGTAAAATACACCCTATACTATATATATATATATATATATATATATATATATATATATATATATATATATATATATATATAACATTAAAAGCCTAACATTATATATATATATATATATATATATATATATATATATATATATATATGTATGAATAAAGGTCAGTCTTACCGTTAGTAGGCCTCATTCACGAAGTTGGTCTATAAGCGATGTTTAAGGAAATTGCCTATAAAATGGCGATCGAATGGGTATCCACTCTTACCCACCGCACTCTTGACTAGTGGATGGTCGTTAGTTGAACGGGTAGGATAGGACAGAACTTTCCATTATAAGTATAATGAAGTACAAAAGTAACTAAATGTTTTACAAATTCCCAATCTTAGTTACTTTAGGCAAAAGTGAATTGATGCAATTCCATGAAATTACACTTTGTGCTCTTGCGAAGACGTTAGTGGAGCGCGTGTGGTTAACCGGCACACTAAATGGTTCTAAGCAAAGGTAGCAAAGGGTGACTCAATGTTTGTCATAGTTCGGTGGAGCGTGTGTGGTTTACCGGCACATCGAATAGGTGACTGTAACATGCGGGGCACCATGTAAGTTTGCATGGTTATTCACACCCGCTTTGTGATCCTCGGTATCCCAGTCACAAACTAGAGAGGCATATCGAGATTTAAACATGCCGTTGAAATGTTCAATTAATCTCAAAGGATCTAGGAGTTTTCATAGATATAAAACATAAATTTCTTTTTCGTTTTTCATGGTGGAAATTAGTGAATCGTCATTTACTTACCTTCAAATATTCTGCAACTAGATTACGGCATCCCTTTTCTAGGTTGTAGCGTATTGTGTTGGGTCCTAGCCTTAATATCTCATTTGGGTGATTTATTAAGGACTCAATAAATCAACTAACTTGAATTTATTTTTCTCCCTTTTTGTAGATGTCAAAGTTCGACAACTATGGTCTTCCTAAATCCCGTGGAACAAGCATTCCACACGAAGATGATATTCCACGATTCGATCGAGGAACAAGAAATCATGCTTCACTTCCTCCTCCTCCTCCAATTATTCTCCCTAACCCACAAGATCGAAGAATTGAAAGGTTCAATGTCACTAAAGCCCTACTGGAAATGAAACATGAAGATGGTAAACCCGTGTGTTCCCACGTTCTAGGAATAAAATCACATATCGATAGGTTGATTATGTTGGGTGCGTCATTCCCTAATGAGTTGGTTATAGGCTGGGTTCTACAGTCACTCCCTGAATCATTTAATGAGTTCAAAAGAAAGTATTATATGATGGATCATGACGCAAACCTCATTGACCTAACTTACATGCTCATTGCTGCTGAATTAGAAATGATTTGGCAAAGCAACGGAGCATATTTGTTGGGAAAGTCAACCATCCATGCTTCCGAGGACGTTCTAGGAGAATCGACATGCGTTTGCTGCCAAGAGAAAGGGCGTTGGATACGAGTCTGCCCTAAGAGCCTGAAAAGTCCAGAAGATGGGAGAGTTAAAAGTATGGCTGTGCTTCAGGTAAAATCCACTATCTAACTCCATTAAGTTCCTATTCGTTGATTCTTAATACATGATGTGATAAGATTACATTTGAATGTTTTGCAGGATCAGTGAAAGAGAGGAAGCTTGATGGAAGAGCAAGATGAATCTAATCACGAAGAAATGGATCTCAATCGCATGGATTTGAAGATTAGATTTTGAGCTTAGAAAGTTATGATAGAGTTGTTAGGAATATTTTCTTTTAACTACATAGTTTTTCAGTTGATTTTGCATTGTAAGGACAAATGTTTTCCGCTGGTTTTATGAATAAAATAAATTTTTTGATATGACTTATTTATTTATTTATTTCCTTGCAATGAAATCGTTATGAAAAATTGATGTTTGCATATTTCTACAACGAATGGATAAGATTCTTAATTATGTTAATAGTGGAAATGTCAAGAATTTACCAAATAGGGAGAGTTTCTCATCGCCCAAGTTTCAATTGGACAGAAACTTGGAATCATGCAACTTGATTGCATGATGCATAAGAAATTTCATATTTGGAAATTAGACTAATTCGTTGACAAAGTGTCAAGTGAAGGACTAGGAGATCGAATACACAAAGTTGTGTGTTGATCAAGTCCACCACAAGAGTAACAAAGATATTCGTCATGATTTACTAAAGGATTAGTAAATATGATTATGCTTATAAGATTAAGTGTAATTCTGAATTGATTGAAAAAAGGTTTAAATCAATAGCAGAACGAATAAGAAGAATCAAGTAGGCAGAAAGATAAAAGTTTCTCTATTCTAAGAAGAAGGGAGAGTACCTTTTATGCTTTATGATATAACTTAATGATTAAGAACCATATTTCAATTGATCCTCTAAGTAAATCTTAGTACAATTGTATGTCTAAGAAGAGGAATCAAGAATTGAATAAATGGTTAGATCAAGAAATCAATCATACTTTATTCCAAAACAAGTCTTAGAGTTAAGATTGTAATATTGAGTGACAAGTCTTAAGAAGGTTTATAACATTAATCAAATGTAGAATTTGGAAAAATATTTTCTTATTCTTGAACATTTGAAACTGGTAAGTTGTGATAACTTGAATAAGACAAAGACCAACTAGGACCAATTTTATGAAATGTTTTGTCTTAATAAAGGCTACACTAACTCTTGAATATTTGTTTGTCAAGAAATGTTTATTGACAAGAGAATCTTATATGTCAAGGAGTCAGTGGGAGTCTTAATGGTCTTGAAAGGTTTCAAGAATAAATCGAGAATAAACCTTATCGATCATCACTAGCACACGAGTTAAGGTTTACAACCTATCGTGTTGACATTATCTTGTTTCCGTGTCGTTCCAATTTAGTTAATTATGCATGTGAGTACTATGAGTTCTCATTTGAATGCATAAAAGGCAAGGACCTTGATCAATGAAAAGTACATTGATAGGAAAGGGTGTACTGCTTAACTACTTGGAAAACGTGGTGGGCAGCTGTGTTACCATAAGGCAAGAAATCAAGAACAAGAAAGTTTGGTCCATATGAGTTTGAATTTGTCGTAAACTTTGGTTTTGACAAATTCACATGGATAGGAACACATACACCATTAAAATCTAAGTGTCATAAGATTCCCTCCTTCATGGAAATGACTGTGAGGAAATGCTTTCACTATGAGATATTTTAAGAAGATAGTGATTGTGAAAATTGGATTCTCGAATTCGATTATGGTTACGGTATCCCTTTCCATGATTCAAATTGTGAGATTTGGCAATTAGTCTTAATTGTTTAGACACACATATGAGCTATCTAAGACAAAGGTGTATAAGTTCGAGAAGCCTTGATAAAATATTATCAAAGCATTAGGTATTAGAAACATGAACTTAAGAAATTCAATAGGTATTGTTTTTCTGGAAGTTAAGCTGTTTCTGAATACATGTCAAAACTAGTGGGAGCATAAGTGTTATGTTTGTAATAATCATCGTGATAGTGGGAGCATAAATGTTATGATTGCATGATTATTAAGGCAAGTATTGCAAGTTAGCAATATTAATTATAGAAAACAAGAGTCATACTTTGCAAAGTTGTAAGGGTTGAATAGTTGTTTTGCTATAATTAAGAGAAAGAATATTATGCTTCGTTTCAAATCTAAAGGCTTAGGTTGTGGAATGTTAATAAATTAGTCAATGATACATAGTGTGTTCTTAAATTTTGATTATGATTACGACATTCCTCTTCATAGTTTGAATTGTGAGAGCGTAACACATAAAATATTATGGCAGAAGATTGATAAAGTATCAAATCGTCATGTAAGACATTATGCATCGTGTCCCATACGCTTCGAGTATAGGATTGATTGCAAATGCTATAATATTTGACCATTCTAAAATTTTCCAAATGTCTAGTGCATTAGAGGGAAAAGGACAAGAATCGGTTTTGACTAAGATAATTAGACAACTATCAAAGGACAATTCAAAGTTCGCCGAGGATTGGTCGCTTGTGAGTAGTTGAAAGTATAGTATTGGATGGACCATATTGACATTATTATGAATAAATAAGATTCTATTAAGAATGAGTTGTCATATGGCAAATATGGAAATGTTTCTATATTGGGAGTTGGATATTGAGAGTCTATGTCTAGATTAGAAATTTTATGCAAAAGGATGTTCAAAGGAATGTACTTTGAGTGAGAGACATCACATCTATGGAATTGTCTTGTAACAATCTCCGATAGAGGACTTTATAATTTCATTGGCAATAGTCATTGTGACTTTAGTGCAGTGACATTATGAAATGATCATTGCATAAAATATTAGAATCTAACATATTTCATAAGTGGCAAGAATTTGATATTCTTTCACTTGTGAAAGGATTGGGTTTGTGAAATGAGTATGATTGGAAATGTGTTCATTTGATCTATTTTAGAACCATAGATAAACATTGTGTGCATGCTGAGAGCATGAGACAAGTGTTGTAATAATTCAAGTAAATAAGTTGATTACCCGAAACAACAAATAATGAGTAATCGATATGGTGATAAATAAAAGGTGTTTTATTTATCGTCTTGCACCTCCAGAGATGCAAGAGTTGTCCTCGCAGCTTCAAGAGTTGCTGGGGAAGGGATTCATTCGGCCGAGCAGCTCGCCGTGGGGAGCACCTATTCTGTTCGTCAAGAAGAAGGATGGTTCACACCGGATGTGCATTGATTACCGGGAGTTGAACAAGTTGACGGTCAAGAACCGTTACCCGTTACCGAGGATCGATGATTTATTCGATCAGTTGCAGGGAGCATCTTGGTTTTCCAAGGTCGATCTGAGGTCGGGGTACCATCAGGTGAGAGTGCGTAATGAGGACGTCAAGAAGACAGCGTTTAGGACGCGATATGGGCATTATGAGTTTGTGGTGATGCCTTTCGGGCTCACCAATGCCCCGGCTGTGTTCATGGATCTCATGAACAGGGTATGCAGGCCGATGTTGGATCGGTCAGTGATTGTATTTATCGATGATATTCTAGTGTATTCGAGATCTAGAGAGCAGCATGAGGAGCATTTGGGGAGATCCTTGAGGTATTGAGATCGGAGAAGCTTTATGCAAAGTTCTCCAAATGTAATTTCTGGTTGCGGGAGGTCCAGTTCCTAGGACATCTCGTTAACCGGGAAGGGATTCTGGTCGATCCGGCCAAAGTCGAGGCAGTGATGAGCTGGGAGGTGCCGAAGTCACCATCGGAGATCAGGAGCTTCCTTGGGTTGGCAGGGTATTATCGGAGATTTATTAAGGATTTCTCCAAGATCGTAGTGCCGCTCACCAGATTGACCCAGAAGGGTGTTGCATTCTCATGGGGTCCTGAGTAGCAGACCTCCTTTGAGACACTTCGCCAAAGGTTGTGCGAACCCCGGTATTAGCTCTCCCGGAAGGGATGGAGGATTTTGTAGTATATTGCGATGCATCGATTTTGGGGCTGGGTGCAGTGTTGATGCAGAGGGGTCATGTGATAGCTTATGTATCGAGGCAGCTGAAGCCTCATGAGGCGAGATATCCCACGCATGATTTAGAGTTGGGGGCAGTAGTGTTCGCTCTCAAGATTTGGCGTCACTACTTGTATGAGGTTCGATGTACGATATACACGGACCATAAGAGCTTGAAGTATTTGATGGATAAGCCCAACCTAAATATGCGTCAGAGGAGGTGGTTGGATGTGGTCAAGGATTATGATTGTGAGATCCTGTACCACCCAGGCAAGGCTAATGTGGTAGCCGATGCGTTGAGCCGCAGGGCGGAGAGCACTCCACTGCGAGATGTGTGTTTGAGATTGACCGTGATAGCTCCAGTATTGGATGCTATTCGTGGGGCGCAGGCCGAGGCTGTGCGACCGGAGATGCAGAAGAGAGAGCGGGTCGTTGGTTTGGTTTCAGAGTTCGTTACGGATGGACGAGGGCTTATGACGTTTCAGGGTCGGATTTGGGTACCGTTCGTGGGTGGTAATCGTATTACTTTGATGGAAGAGGCTCATCGGTCGAAGTTTTCGATCCATCCGGGGGCTACGAAGATGTATTTGGATTTGAGGAAAGAGTATTGGTGGCCCTGTATGAAGAGGGACGTCGCATGGTTCGTTGAGAGGTGCTTGACCTGCCGCAGGGTTAAGGCCGAGCACCAGAGACCGCATGGCAAGTTGCAGCCATTGGAGGTTCTCGAATGGAAGTGGGAACAAATCACTATGGACTTCATCACCAAATTGCCAAGGACTGCCAGAGGAGTTGATGCAATTTGGGTGATTGTGGATAGGTTGACGAAGAGCGCTCACTTCCTTGCCATTAGTGAGAGTTCTTCAGCGGAGAAGTTGGCGGAGATATATGTGAGAGAAGTGGTATCTCGGCATGGGGTGCCGATCTCGATTGTTTCAGACCGTGATGTGCGCTTCACTTCCAGATCCTAGAAGAAATTTCATGAGGAGCTGGGTACTAAATTGCATTTTAGTACCGCATATCATCCCCAGACAGACGGCCAGAGCGAGCGGATGATTCAGACGCTGGAGGACATGCTTCGAGCGTGTGTGTTGGATTTCGGGGGTAGTTGGGATGCGTATTTACCCTTGGCAGAGTTTTCCTACAACAACAGCCATCATTCGAGCATTGGTATGCCGCCCTTTGAGCTGTTGTATGGTAGGAGGTGTCGGACCCCCATTTGCTGGGGAGAGGTTGGGCAGAGAGTGATGGGCAGTACAGAGATCGTGCTTCAGAAGACAGAGCAGATTCAGCAGGTCAGACAGAGGTTATTGACCGCCCAGAGCCGACAGAAGAGTTATGCAGACAGACGCCGGTCCGAGCTTGAGTTTCAAGTCGGCGACTTCGTTCTCCTGAAAGTTTCTCCTTGGAAAGGAGTGATTCGATTCAGGAAGAGGGGCAAGTTGGGGCCCCGGTATATTGGGCCATTTCGTGTGATTGCAAGGGTAGGCCGGGTAGCCTATCGTTTGGAGTTGCCAGCCGAGTTGGGGCAGATCCACGACACTTTTCACGTGTCGCAGTTGAGGAAGTGTATAGCCGATGAGTCGGCAGTGGTTCCATTAGAGGATATTCATGTGGATACGAGTCTGAATTATGCTGAGAGGTCTGTGGCCATCAGGGATCGGAAGATCAAGGTTCTGAGGAACAAGGAGGTACCTGTGGTGTTGGTTCAGTGGCAACACCGAAAAGGATCGGAGATGACCTGGGAGCCGGAGCGCGAGATGCGGGAGCAGCATCCGGAGCTATTTTCAGAGCGAGACTTCGGGGGCGAAGTCTAGTTCTAGTGGGGGAGATTTGTAACAGCCCGGACTTCCAGGTATCTTTATTAATTTGATTATTTTGTGTTTTGAGAGGGGACTCGGCGAGTTGGAGCTCAGACTCGCCGAGTAGGGTCGCGATTCTGGACGCGGGATTCGATTGGACTCGGCGAGTCCAGGATATGGACTCCGCGAGTCTGCGCTGTTAAATGAAACCCTAATTTCTCGGGTTTGGGACCTATTTAAAGGGGCCTTATGGCTGTCATTTGTGCTCACCAGTCCCTTGAGTGAAACCCTAATCGAGTGTGAGCGTTTGGAGCATAGAAGGAGGCTATTATTGATCTTGGAGGTGTCATTTTTGCAAGGAAAGAGGAAATCAGCCAAGGGGAAAGCAAGAGGAGCCATCTTCTGAGGATTTGGAGTTCAGAGCATCTCTATTGGGGTAATATTTCGAGCTATTCTCTTCTATGTTGGTGTTTTCATTGATTTAGGTTTTATTGAACCCTTTTGTGGCTAGATCTTGTGCTCCCTTGGACCCCTAAGTGATTTAGACTATAGATCTGGACCCCTAAAGGTCCAGAGTGTCCCTTTGCCCAAGCATTTTGGGAATCAATGGAAGTTTTGGGTTGGAACCCTTATGCTTTAGACCAAAATGTTCATTATAAGCCATAGGGTGTGTTATGGACACCAAGATAGGGACTTTACGTGGTGAATCAGTCTTGAAAGGCTAGATCTATGAATTGATGGAACAGATCTGACCTTAGAAGCGAGTTTGAGTAATTGCATGGCATGGACTCGCCGAGTCCAATGAGCAGACTCGGCGAGTAGCTTGAAGATTGCCCTGGATCGGCCAGTGAGTGATCCAGTCGAGTCACGGGTTGACTCAGTGAGTCAGGACGAGTTAGAGAGGGTCGACAGGTGGTCTGAGTCGAGTTGGGACTCGCCGAGTTGTTCTTGAGACTCGGCGAGTTGAGTCGGGGTGGCCCCGCGACTCTCCCAGGTGGAACTCGTCGAGTCAGGGGAAGTACTCGACGAGTAAGAAGGGAATCCAATGGAGTTGGCGGATACGTCTAGACTCACCGAGTTGCCCTGTGCACTCGCCGAGTCCGGTCAAGTTGACCGTTGACCAGAGTTGACCTATGTTTGACTTCTTAGGGATAGTCAAACTTAGAAGATAAAAGTGTTAATAAGAGATGTATGATGTTATAGGGAGATTGTAGCTCGGCGGATCGAGCACGAGTGACTTCGGGATTTGCTAGCTTTCGATATTCACGAGGTGAGTCTTCTCACTATACTGTACCCGGAAGGGTTTGACTGTGTGACCGGAAGGTCGGATATGATATGTGATATATGATAAGTTAATTGTTATACGTGCTATGTATGTTATGCGGGCCGGAAGGCATTATGTTATGGGTCGGAAGGCGTGTATTGCGGACCGTAAGGTTGGCGTGGGTAGGACCGGAAGGTTTACCCAGCAGGGACGGAAGTCCCCTGATACACATGGACCGAAAAGTCAGGTCCTGGAAAGGCGTATGTGCGTAAGTTGTATTTTGGGGAACTCACTAAGCATTTATGCTTACAGTTGTTGTGTATGTGTTTCAGGTACTAGCGAGGACCGTGGGAAGGCGCCGGCGTGATCTGTACACACTGATAGATGTTTTGTGATCTTGGGATTCATATGATTTGTATTCTGACATGACACTTGGAATGTTTATGCCTTGATTTGAATGAAAATACTTTATTTTGAAATGAAAAATTTGTTTGAAAAATTACGTTGTTACACTTAGGGTTTTGGATGGCTTTTGGGTGTCTCCTTCTTTTTTCTTCTTCATCCTCTTGCTCTTGGTGTTTGTGAACCATTAAAGGAGTGACATTTGTGACTCTAAGCTTTCTAAAGTCATTACAAGAAGGAATTGTGATTGTTATTGCTATATAACAATCAAGGTATGATCTAAACCCTAATTTATATGTTATATCGACTATCATATGCTAGATATAGGGTTTATAGTCTTGGATGAATTGCATGTATAATAGAGAAACCTAGATCTAAGCATTAGGGTTTGTATGAGCACATAGGATGTTCTTATGGCTAAAACCCATCAGCAGAGGGTACGATCAGCCGGAACCAGTAAGTTACCCCAAAATACCATACAAGTTATTTGTTTTAAGATATGTTAGAACAACATGCTAGTACTAGGCTAGGGATTTTCAGGAATTGCATGATAGGATTGCCTAATTTATGATGCCTGCTAGCCTAGGGTGCCTTGACACGAGCTATTCGGTATTCCTCTAGGGGTGAGGATTGAGTGCTTGCTATGTATGTTGTACTTAGGGCGTTGTGGTGATACTTGAGACAGATATGGGTAGGTGTGGAAGGTAGTATGGGCCCGTACTACCGAAAGCACAGGACCCATACGCGTGTCAAGGAAGTCACAACCCCTAGGCTGTTGGTTAGAGGTTAGTTCTCGGCGGTTATGCGAGGTATCTAAGATTCTTATGGTTCATTTCAGCATGGCGGACGCAAGACGTTTTGAGTCAGGATCCGATTCGGGATCGGGATCAGGAGAGGGTGGTCAGGATGGATCAGCACCACCGGAGGTTATTGGTCAGCTGAGTACGGAGGAGTTGGATGCTAGGATTCGTGATATCCTGCATGATGAGGCTGCTGCTATGTTCCGGGCTGAGTTGCCAGAGCTGTTTGGGTCGATCAAGACCGCCATGGTTGAGTATTTTGATGAACGCTATGCGGATCTTACAGAGACAGCGGCCGCAGCAGCCGCAACGACAGGGGGAGGAGCCAGTCGGGGCTTTCAATATCGGGATTTCGACAATACGAAGCCCCTACTTTTGATGGAGTTCAGGATCCGATCGTTGCTATGAGATGGTTGTCAGACGTGGAGGGTTGCTTCTTCACGTGTTCATGCCCTACAGATCAAAGGGTGAGGTGCGCTTTGAACCTTTTGAGGCTCGAGGTGAAGGATTGGTGGAGGTTGACCACGGGATCTTATTCTGATGCGCACCGGGCTGTAGTTTCATGGGATCAGTTCCAGGAAATGTTTAGTACTCGTTATGTTCCGCAGGTTGAGAGAGAGAGAGAGAGGTTGGCTTAGGAGTTCCTAGAACCGAAGCAGGGTTCAGAGTCGGTGACGGAGATCACCAGGATGTTCACTGAGAGGGCGATGTTTTACCCGGAGTTTGCTTCGGAGCAGGCTCAGATGTCTCGATATCTGAGTATGCTCAAGAGGGACATCAGGCAGTTTGTATCTACTCAGAGGTGTAATACCTTTGTTGGAGTTGCAAGAGGCCGCTAGGAGGCACAAGTTAGAGATTGAGCTCTAGTTAAGAGAGCAGAGGCAGGCCCCGGTGCAGTCGCAGCGTGTACCAAAGCGGATGAAGCCCGCTGATTATCGACAGGGAGGTCAGAGGAGTCGCACTTGCGGGAAGTGTAGGCAGCAGGCTCCAGCTGCCGGAGTTCGACTTTGTTATCATTGTGATTAGGTGGGCCATATGAAGGTATAGTGTCCTCTGCTAGCTGCCAGGTCAGTTCAGGCCCCAGCGCCAGCCACTTTGAGACTTACTGACAGGAGTCAGGGTCGGGCGGAGCCTCCAAGGGCTCCACGGCGTGCTTATCAGCTTGTGTCCGAAGAGATCAAATCTGAGCCAGAGGTGTCGGTCGGTATGTTCTTCCGCTTTATCTCGTTAATGTTATGATTATGAGATGTTGTTTCTTGCATGAGATATTAAAGTATTGCATGTTTTTGAGAAGAGTTGGTATCGAGGGTTTGAGTCTTTTCTGCTGTTGGTGTTTGAGGAGTTTCAGATTAATGAAGTTTTTGCGTTTTCGGTACGCTCACAAGAGAGGAACTCTATGTTGGGTTCTCAGGTTCGATCAACAGGCTAGACCAAAGAAGTCCAAGAAGAAGACGAAGGTATGATTACTCATTTTTATGTTTATCAGAGTTGCATAGATTTGTTTGAGTTAGATATGTTTGTTTCGAGCCTACAAATTAGAAAAGTTATTGCTTATGTTGTCATAATTTGGTCTTTGACTAGGCTCGAAACCCATCAGATGGGGGTGGTATTGGGAGTAGTATGGGTGTTTGAAGGCGACAATTTTGAAGCTTAGGTTGGTGGGTGAGAAGAGAACAATGCTTTTTTGGGGTTGCTTTGAATCAAATGGAGGCATTAAAAGAGAAGTCGTTCAGGGAAGTGGGTCAAGAGAATTGTCTACGTGACAAAGGATAACCGAGTTACCCCTTCAGGATTCCCAAAATGAGTATTTAAACCCGAAAATTGTCACTTTATGCTCCTACAAAGCCAAAAAATAAGTTTAAAGGATGATTAGATTATGAAAACATTATATAGCTACAGTGTCATTTTCTCTTTTACGTATCCCAACTAACTTATCAATTATTTTTACCAAACATCATTTTTTAATCGGTTAACTTTATGTGATTTGAACATCTTTTCATAATATATTCAAGAGGGCTTATCAACTAGTCTCTCATATAGAATGTTATTAACTTATTACTTTTACATCTTCAAAATGTAGCATGTAGACAAATTTGTGTTTATGTATATGTCATTTAGAAATGACTTATGACTATAATTCGTGAGTCATTACTATAAATGATATAGTATAAATAAATAAAGAAAGATCGTAAGTTATAATCTAACTAGGTGTAAAACCCATGTATTACATGGGTTCATTTAAAAGAAAAAAAGTTTAAATATGAAATTCTAAACATTTAAAACTTTGAATTTATAATAAATAATTTAGAATTTTTAACAAAGGAAACTAATGAAGTTTGAATTTAGAAATTTTAAAATTAAAAAGAAAGTCAATAAATAGAACTGATATGCATTTATTATAATTATTACATTTAAATATTATGTGAAAATTGATAAAATAAAAAAACTACAAAATGCCACGTGGAAAAAATTTAATTGAAAAAAAAACCACAAAATGACATGTGGCCAAATCAATAAGAGTGTGACATGTGGCAAAAAGATTTTTATTTATTATAGTAGATAACTGGCTCTTAATGGTTTGCGGTTTCTAAAATCGACCACATAATCAAATAACACTATATTATGAATATAGTTTTAGAAATAAACAAAAACCACAAGAAATCAATCCGTATCGAAACCCGCCAAAACCGAACTATTTCCTAACACTTTTTTATACCTTAAAAAACCAACTTTATGGTTGATGATTTGATTTTGGCCAAAAAAAAGCACACCACACTCGGTCCTACTTTTCACATACAAAAATATAATTTAGTAGGGGGGAGCAAACCCAAACCAAGAAACCGGGAAACCAACTAAAACCGATGAAACCGAAACCGAAGCAAAACCGACGGTTAGAGTTTGAATTTTTTAAAAACCGAAAAATCGGGTTCGATTTCAGTTTTTATCCAGAAACCGACCTATCAAACCCGAGAAACCGACCCATACTTGATTGTTTTTTGGTTTTAATAGACTATTTTGGGCTTTGGTTGTAACTTGTAATAGACTATTTGTTGTAAGACTCATGTTTTTTGAAGTATTTAACTTGTTGCTTCATTTATGGAAAATGGGTTAAAACCCAAAACCCATGGGTTTAAACCCAGAACCCGTGAATATATGAGTTGAACCCAAGAAACCAAAAAACTGCCCAAACTGACCTCAGAACCCGAGAAACCGAACCGACCAGAAACCGATCCTATTGAGTTCTGAAAACCAGAAACCGACCATTTATGGGTTGGGTTGGGTTTGGGTCCAAAACCGACTCATGCACAACCCTACGAGTTAGAAAAAAAAAAGGAGAAATAACCTTGAGAAATGAGAACTATGCAAGACAATAAAAGGTCATTTAACGACCAAGAATTTACCGTACTTCTAATAAAGGCAGGAAGTGAAATATAAAGTATTGTCAAGGGACTAGTTAGTAACTCAATCGTGTATTTATTTATTCGATCGTCCGGTTTTATTTTGGCTTGAAAATACCAAATTCGAGGCGAAGAACTCTCTCCTACTCTGTCTCATCTCGCTCTCTCTCACACACAGATACACACAGTACCCCATTGATATCGCCTTCTCTCTATATTTCCACGCTTCTCTCACTTTGCGGAGCTTCGTAACATCCGACACATGTCTAATCATAGGGATAGGGGAAATTAGGGTTAGGGTTTTGAAGAGATTTCGCCATGGAGGTCGAAGAAGAAAACAACTCAAAGCACCTTCAAGAATCGACAACAACCGTATCAAATGAAAGTTTGTTAGAAAATAATAGCATGAATGATACAGAATTAGAAATAAAGGTACCAGAATCGAACACTCAAGAAGAGCAAGGAGAAAAATCGTCTGTTTTATCCCCTAAATTGGACGATCCAAATCCTTTTGACGCGGTTGCAGTGGGGGAAACAGCGGAGGAGAAGGTGGTTATTGTTGACGAGAACTCAGAGCAAACGGGTGGATGTTGGAACTCGGTGGTGGTCGAGCCTACGAGTTTGTTGAAAGACGAGAACGGAGCCGAGGGTGCTGCAAATGATGGAATTTCTACCTCTGATGTTGCTGCTACGGAGAGTGGTGGTAGCGAGTTAACAAATTCGACCAAAGTTGACGTTGGAGAGTACGAGGCAGCTGTAATTGTGCGAGATAATGGTTTAGATGCAGTCGAAGAAAATGCCAATAACAGCGAGGAGGTTACCAATACAAATGGTCCGTTCGTGATTGAGAATGATAAAGACGGAAGTGACGATAAAATGGAGGAAGCTGGCGAGACGATGAAAGAGGGCGGAGGAGTGGATGTTCCGCTGGTGCCAGTTGCTGAAATTGATGAAAGAGAGGAAGTGATGGCGGATGTTAAGAGTGATGGTGACGAAATTGTTCTAGGAGATGAAGCAATCACAGAGAGTCAGGTTGATGTCCAAGAAGCGGATGCAGAAGTTGTTGCAGATGAAGAGGAAGGTCTTGAGGAAGGAAACACGACAGACGACGAGAACGCTGCCGGTGCTGCAGAAAACGAGGATGAAGAACCAACGCTGGCAGATGAGGAGAAATCATTAGATACAGAATTGGAGACCGATGAAGAAGCAACCATGGCTGATGAAGAGAAAGTCCCATCGGAGGAGATGGAAACGGAATTGACAGAGTCGGTTGTTAAGCGTGGCAGAAGGAAACGGAAAAGAGGAGGGAAGAACTCAAAAGCTACCCACAAGTCTACAGTTGGGCGTAAGAAGATAATAATTGACGAAGATGTTTGCTTCATTTGCTTTGATGGCGGAGACCTTGTGCTATGCGATATGAGGTGAGTGTTCTTGATAGATGATCAATCTGGATTTACAGTGTTCTAAATTCCATTGTTCCATATTTACAGGACTTGCCCTAAAGCTTATCACCCTTCTTGTGTTAACCGAGAAGCTTCTTTCTTCCAAACTAAGGGTCGATGGAATTGTGGTATGTTCTCTATCCTCTCATACATTTAAATAATTGTTGCTTTTCACTTCATGTGATATATTTACCATTTATATTATCAAAACAAGGACCAAAATTGACGCTTCTCATAAAATAGTTTCTGAAAACAAGGTAAAGGGGGCGTTTGGTTTGCTGGGTTCCTTAGGAATTCAATTACATTCCATTTTTGGTGTAAAAGTAAAACTTGCTCCTTCTGGGTTCTCTTGAGCTGACATTCTTCAAACAAACACCAACCAAAGAGGAATTTTTTCTTAGAATGTGTATATGAAAAACGAATGAATGAAATATATGTTTATGACGATTGAATGAATGAAATCATACCTGGGGTAGTTATATAGTGTGGTTTGGGGATTTAAGGTGTTCATTTAGAACAACCAAAGTTATTTTTTTTTTCTGTTGTAAATGGTTAATGGTGTTACATGATATATGAGAGCTAATCTTGCAGCAGTTGGCTTGTATCAGAGATTCAGTTAAAAGGGAGATTCATCAGAGAACCTGCCACAACACAGATACCATGAATGCTTCACTGCTAAAGTTGATGGCTTTTTTCCAGTAGGATTAGTGTCAATGTGTGACTCCATGAATTCTTAATTAATCTGTTCAAGAAAGCAAAGCCTTTTTTTGTCTAGCGAAGTTGTCAAAGGAAAGACTATTGTTTTCCAATATCTGGACACCATCCAAGAACGATTAATTCTTCGTTTTTTTGAAGTTGATCAAAATAGGAAAAATCCATTGGCATTATGTTATGCGTGTTCTTTTTTGATGTAACCACATTCAAATGTATAATTAAGTCCTTGTTGTAAACAAATGCAAGGACTTAAATGTAGTATGATTAAGTTGTTGTGAGGGCACACATACATACTTGTTTCAAGCAATTACTGCAAAAGCATTTTAAATAACCAATCTACTACACCTTTTGCAATATTTGTTTTCTCATGAGAATAATCTCAAGAAAAAAGTTTTCTTCTTAACCTTAAACAACAAAGAGATAAACATGGCAACTGAGAAATGAAGAAAAGATCATGAAAACGAAAAAGAAGGAAGTGAAATAAAGAAATCATTTTGAAACTGTGCATGGATCCAAATTTGCTTCTAATGTGCAGTTGCTCAATGCATTCATGAATCACATATTAAAGCTATGTGTTTTGGTTTCCTATGTGTCATATTAACTACTTGAGTTTCTCAGATACCATTTAAATGTGCTTTTACTTAAATTACCATGGGAGCAACTTATTTATTTATTTAAATTTAAATTTTGAGTTTCAGGTTGGCATCTGTGTAGTACCTGTGAGAAGAAGGCTGAATACATGTGCTATACATGCACCTTTTCCTTGTGCAAATCATGTATCAAAACCAATGTTATATTATGTCTCAAAGAGAAAGAGAAGAAAGGTTTTTGTGAGACTTGCATGAAAACCATCATGCTAATTGAAAAAAACTCTCAGGAAAATCAAAATCAGGTATAATCATTAGTTATTCTTTACTCTTAATATAATCATCTATCTATAGACTATTAGTCTATAATATCAGTTGATAACTAAAAATCTCTGTTTCAACAGGTGGATGTAGATTTTGATGACAAGAACAGCTGGGAATATCTATTTAAAGATTATTGGATAGACATGAAATCCAAACTCAATCTTTCATTACCCGACCTTCTTGAGGCCAAGAATGCTTGGAAAGGATTCGATCCAGCTGGCAAGAAAGACCCGCCAGCTGTACACTCTGAAGGTGGTTCAGGCTCAGAAAACCCTTCCCCTTCCCCTTCCCTACAAACAAAAAAGAAGCGAATAAGAAAGCCTAAAAAGCTCAAAGAAGATCTGAAAGACACAGAATGGGCATCAAAAGAGCTTCTAGAATTCGTGGCCCACATGACAGGTGACGACACGTCATTTCAAACACAGTTTGATGTCCAAGCTCTCTTGCTTGAGTACATTAAAACAAACAAACTTCGTGATTCGCGTCGCAAAAGTTATATAATTTGTGATGCAAGACTCGAAAGACTTTTTGGAAAACCACGTGTTGGACATTTTGAGATGTTGAAGCTTCTAGAATCCCATTTTCTTATCAAAGAAGATTCTCAGATAGATGATGTACAACTACAAGGGGACACTGTTGACACTGATGTTGTCCAGGTGGACAATGATGATGAAGGTAATGAGAATGTGAAAAGTGGGAAAGACAATAAAAAACGTAAAATTCGCAAGAAAGTTGACCGAGAACCTCAGTCAAACCGTGATGATTATGCTGCGATTGATACACACAATATAAGTTTAATTTACATGAGAAGGAAGTTGGTGGAGGATTTACTTAAAGATAATGAAACATTTCATAAAAAAGTTTTTGGGACCTTTGTTAGGATAAGGATTCCTGGTGCTCATAATAAGAGTGACATATATAGACTGGTTCAAGTTACAGGTGATTGAACACTTTACTATTTTTTAAAATTTTTTATTTCTAATACTGCTATGTATATAATTTATTCGGTTAATCTACAATGATTGAAAACAGGGACTATAAAAACGGAGGAATATTCAGTTGGCAAACAGAAGACTGATTCCATGCTTGAAATATTGAATCTTGACAAAACGGAATCTGTATCCATTGATACCATTTCAAATCAAGAATTCACAGAGGTTATAAAGCTAATTTTTTTTTTGTAGAATTAATGGTATCTTTTGAGTTGCTGATATGTTTAGTTTTGATACGGTAGGATGAATGCAAGCGTCTAAGGCAAAGTATAAAGTGTGGATTGATAAATAGGCTGAAAGTGGTATGTTTTTCTTTTTTCTTTATATATAAAAAAAATAAAAAATTCTTTCCATTGTTCTAACATGTTTGGTTGCTTGTAGGGAGACATTCTGGATAAAGCCATGGAACTTCAAGCTGCAAGAGTTGATGATGTAAGTTCTGTAATTCGATTCATCTTTTTCTTTATTTATGTATTTTATTTTAAATATATTTTGTATCTAATGCTTTATAAATGTTTCAGTGGCTTGAATTGGAGGTTTTGCGCCTTAGTCATCTTCGTGATCGAGCAAGTGATTTAGGGCGTAAAAAAGAATATCCTTTTTTTTTTTTTTACTGTTCCATTTTTATGTTAGTCATGATGAATTTAATGGAGAGTTTTGACTTTTGTGTGATCCTTGACTTATATATATCCACGCTCAGAGAATGTGTAGAGAAGCTACAAATTTTAAAGACACCTGAAGAACGTGCTCGTAGGCTAGAAGATTTACCTGTAATACATGATGATCCTACTATGGATCCAAAACATGTGTCTGAAGACGACACAGATGAAGATGACAAGAAACAAGGTATAGTTTAAAGACAAGTAAATAGCAACCAGTATACTATAACTATATTGGTAAAAAGATTGGTTTATGATTCTGTATTGCTATATGTAGATACATACAAAAGCTCTGTGGGCCCCAGATTTAATAATAACCGGAGACGAGACTACCCCTCGAAAGAACCTTGGAGTAGTACAAGAGGTCCTGCTAAAAATTACGAATTTGCCCGCAACTTGAGTTTCTCAAACAAAACCGAACCACATAATGAAAATGTACACGATCAAGGACGGGACCCAATCATGCAAAAGAAAAACGAAGATTCACCTTCACCTTCACCTTCAAGTTCAAGAAAAGAGGTTATTCCCGAAACTACCCCTGAAGTAAATGAAACAGAGAAAATGTGGCATTACAAGGATCCATCTGGGAAAATTCAAGGCCCGTTTTCGATGGCACAGCTGCGTAAATGGAACAATAATAAGTTTTTTCCTGTTGATTTGAAAATATGGAGAAAGAGTGAGAAGGAAGATGATGGTGTTCTTTTAACCGTTGTATTAGAGGGACGATTTAAAATTACAATTACACCCCCTGTTAAGTGGGGCCCGAAACATGATGAGAGAGATGGTTTTGGTTTAGGTAGCCTTCCCTCTCCTACTCCTACTCCTACTCCAAACCAAAGTAAGAGTATGGTTAGTTCTTCGTATCATGGTGGCAACGAAGGGCTGCAGTCACCTACACCGAGTGCAGGTGGTCCCCGGATGGTGGCATTTGGTGGTGGTAACAATATGCCGCCACCGCCAGTTGTTCAACCGGTTACCACCACCGATCAAAGTCTTTCTGGTGGACCATATGGTTGGAGTGGCGGTGCACCTCATAACCCACAACCGAGCCCCCAGTGGGGTGGTGGTGGTGGTGTACCGAATATGGTTCAGAATCCTGCCGGAAACTTTCTGCCACCACCACCTCCGGTTAATCTGCCGCCGCCGCCACCACCACAACCACCACCAAATGTAAGTTGGCAACCTCCTCCAGGAAATCAAAGCATGAATTGGGGAGCTAATGTTCAAGGTCCACAATTAACAGTGAATTCCCCATGGGGTTTGCAACTGCAAGCAGGTGGTGGTGGTGGTGGTTGGGTTGGTCCACTACCACTACCACCAACACCAACACCAACACCAGCAGCGGGACAAGGGTGGGTTCCTGGGAATGGAATTGGAAACCCTAATTGGGTTGCTGGTGAGGTGAACCAGGGAGCATCATCCAATATGATGAGCAGCGGATGGGTTGGTGGAGCCAGTGAGATAGGGTGGGGTCCACAGGCGAACCAGGGTTGGGGTTCCCCTACACCTAGGAATCGAGGAGGCATGTGGGACAGAAATGAACAAAACTACAACAGAAGTGGGTTTTCAGGACAAAAGAGGAATAGAGGTGGTGGTGGTGGTTATACAAGGCACTAAAAGAGACAAACCTCAAAACCCCAGGGGGTGTGATCGTAACATTTGTTTTGTACAGCATTTGTAGTGTGTCGTGGGTAGATGAAAGATGGATGTTTGCGTTTTAGGTTATATTATATACTTATTTAGCATCTCTTTCGTCAGAGATAGAAAACGTGTGCAGTGTAGGTTTTTTATGTGCTTTTAAGATTTAACATAATATCATAACCGACTAGACTTGTCTGTCTTGTCTTGTAGCATTGCGGGTTTTTCGTTATTGTTTATGCTGAATAAACGTGCTTCATGGTTCATGCCATAGACACCATGATTCACAGTGACACTTATTGATGTTTTCCCTTTTTTTTTTGTTTCATATAAAAGCAATGTTTTTTTTTATCTTCTGGAATTTGGGGGGAGAGAGAACCAACTGCAACTTCTGCTTAAGTATCATCAGATCAAGGGGTGTTTTTTTTTTTTTTTTTTTTTTTTTTTTTTTTTTTTTTTATATATATGTATAAATTGTTTATGTAACATCTTAACAGCTCGTATGTAAGTGGAAGACACTAAGTTCATTTGATTCGACTCGCTTGTCTGATAAATTTAACGGGTAAATGATTTAAAATCATTAACTAAACCGTTTGGAATTGTTTGTCTCTTACTTACAAGAGAGAAAAAAAAAATCAATGGTGGAATTAAGTCATCTGGCCTTTTTTGTTTCATAAAGAAAGAATAGCCATGGTGTAATTTTATTTCCATCAATTATTCATACTTTCTGACAAAAGGGTTGAAATTGTTGTACCTTCTACAGTTCTTCTGCTCACAGTTTGGATCTGTGTTGTAGACACTGTTGGATGGGCACCACCATCCCAAGTAGAGACATTTACCTTAAGCTTTACCGTTTTGATCCCGGTTGCAATTATGATATTTTTTTCAATATTAATGTATAGATATTCAAAGTGGTATAATTGCAATATTATTAATTCGTGTTAATTTCTTAAAATGTCAAAGTAGAAACACATCGTATGAAACACTTCAAAATAAACTTGATCCAATCTCATAAGCTTCAAGCTTGAGATGACATGTCACTAAAAAAACCCATAAACGGATGTTTTGTTGGTGCTTGAAGTGTTAAGGTAATTCATATTTAAGGATTATGTCATGCACACATGTCCGTATGCTTTTGTGAACTATGGTGCCCAAGACCGTTAAAAGCCGATTTGAAGCACGGAGTAAAAGTAAATATGAGGTCTGAATATATTAATTAAATAATTAAAGTTGAAGTAATAATAAGTTCTAACAATTGTATTAGAATAAGGTAGACGTATAATTGAAGCGGAGCATATAGGATAACAATCCAATCTTCCAAACATATCTTCAATGCTTTTACCTCACTCATTTTTAAGAAAATGCATCACCACATTAAATGGATTTTAGGATCTTGATCACACAAACTTACTAACTTTTGTACCCAAGTAGTTGGGGCCAAATCAAGCTTCCGAACAACTTAAAAAACCTGATCATAAACACTATTTTACGCTGCCTTTATTAGTAAAACAAAAACATAATCATAGACCCAATTTTATAGACCATAAAATGGAATAAAGAACAACACCTATCCCACATTGCTTTTGCTTTTCCAACATCTTTAATTCTTAATCAAAACTAACTTGAAACACCCATAAACTTAAAAGATGAGTGAATATGAATTAAGTGATTAATATATTTCACATACTATTAGATTCAAAGTCATAGAGTAGAGAATATAGTCATCGAGATTGAGAAATGAATTTCCGGAGAATTAGAAATCATAACTCAAGTCTGAAACAGATTGTCAAAATGAACAAATATATGATTGTTGATTGATTTAATTAGTTATTTTATCATTGTTCCCATAAAATAATTGGTCCACAAAGAACTATACATTTACATAATACTTAGTGATTTACATATTATCCTAACTATATATATATATATATATATATATATATATATATATATATATATATATATATATATATATATATATATATATATATATATATATATATATATATATATATATATATATATATATATATATATATATACATTTTAAGAGAAAAAACAATGAAGAACTATACATTTACATAATACTTAGTGATTTACATATTATCCTAACTATATATATATATATATATATATATATATATATATATATATATATATATATATATATATATATATATATATATATATATATATATATATATATATATATATATATATATATATATATATTAAGAGAAAAAACAATGCTTTTTCTATAAAAAAAACTTACACGACATTATTTTTCGTGAATTTTTACATCCAAATAAAAAAATAAAAAAATCATCCTTCTAGTTGAAGAGTCTAATTTGAATATTGTTAAGATTTTGATTGCACATAGTGATATTCTAATAGAAATTATATGTAACACCATAACATTTAAATAATATTTTATTTAAAATAAAATGTATTTATACATAATCTTTCCAATAATTATTAGAGTTCACAACTTTTCGATGTTACAAATAATATCAACAACTATAGTAAAAGAGAAAATGATCAAACAACCTTCTCTATTCTATTCGTCATCATCATCGGTCACGCTCTTCTCTTCCACTTCTATACCTGAGTGCATGCACATTAAAACAAACACGTTAGACAAAAGTCTTGTGAGCTACATGAGTTTTTGATACATTCTCATTCTTTTATTTATTTTATATACTTTAATTATTCTTTGCACAAAGACTTTAGCACATAAATCCTAGCAAGTACAGCCAACATAAGAATGAATCAACCTGGCCAACAGTAACTCATACGAGTTACACCTGGGTCCCACTGTTAAAGACTAATCCAAGATAAACCTGCCACAATACTCCATCAAACTCATGTTAATCCATGATAATCCCTTACCGGGAACCAATAACACAATCTAGTCCTTCCACACATGCTCTTTATAAAGCTATAAATTTTCTTTATATCATTTATTCCTTTTTCTTTTTTCTTTTTACATTTTCCACCACATAGTGCCATTTTACGCCACCTATTCCATCTAGCTTTTCATTAAGCTTTTAGTACACATTCACATATAACATTTATCATACAACTTTTCGTAAATCCCATAATAAATGGGTACATGCACATGCTTCTTGCCCTAACAACTTTTTATAGATTTCACATTAAGATTCACATATATGCTTATGCTAATTCATCAATAATTACTAAATGGTTGTTGTGTAACACCCTATTCTGGGCCATTCTGTGATTCAGGGTTGTGGGTCGGAAGTCGATTCCATAAAAGCTTTGAGGCCTTAAGGAGGCGATGATTAGATCTTTTGGAAGAAGGAAATGAAGGTTATGAGACCTAAATCCTATGGATTGTGCTTTGGGCCGAAGGGTAGCGTGGGAAAAGTCATAGGTCGGTTTTTGCATGAGAAATGGATTTTTGTTCGAGAAGTTTTTAGTCCAATATATCTAGATATTATTATGGGGCTATTAAATACCTTTCTGTGGATATAAACATTGTCGAAATCAGACTTGAAATGAAGAAATTATCACCATTTGAAGCTGGAGGGTTTTTAGGTTGAGCCTAGTACGTTGTGTGTACAGGATGTACGCTGGATGTACTAGGCAAGAGGTGATCGCGAAGTTGAACCTAGTATGTTGGGAGTACTAGGAGTACGTGGGGCGTACGTAGGCTGATGCCAAACCCTAATTTATAGGGTATCACCCTTATTTAAAGGCATTAAATCACCCTTGGGCCTCACATAATCAACCTCCACTCCTTCCAAACCCTGATATCAAGTATATCCCTTGTGAGTGAAGATATTGAAGCTTGGTGGCCTTTTGTTGAAGAAGAAGATTAGTGAAGAAGGATGTGTTGCTTGCAAGCTTTTGGATCCAGAAACTACTCCTTTTGGTGCATATTCTAAAGGTATAAAGTTTATACCTTGATGAGTTTCCTTATAGATCTCCATATATGGGTTTTTTTCATGAACTTTTGTCCCAAAGCTTGGACCTTTGTGAGTATGGAGTACTCTAAAGCTTATTAGCTGTCCTTTCAATTATTTTAGGTCTTTTGGATTCATAAAGATGGTAAATTGATGCTCCCTTTCTAGCCATGCAAGATCTTGGTAGTGTTGAGTGTGGATTAAGTTAGAGTTTCAAGGTTTAAACTCTTTCCAGCCATGCAAAGGCTTAAAGTCTTTGACTTTATGGGTTTAGACATTATTTGGGATCAAATCTGAGAAATGGACTTAGTGGCTTAATTATTTAAGTCCTTAATGATGAGTTTAGGCTATTGAGGAGTACGCTGGGCGTACCCAGCTCGTACGCAGTGCCTACTGTGCAAAGGTGGTGTACGTTGGGCGTAGATCGAGTACGCAGGGCGTACTCAGATTGTTGACTGTTGTTGATTTTTTTGACTTTTGGGTTTTGGGCCATATTCGAACTACTAAGGTTTTTGGTCTTATTGGGTCATTAGTCCTTCTTGACTTTAGGTCATTGTTAGGCTTTAGGCCTTCTTGGATTTGGGCCCATAGTGGGATTCGGGCACCATTTAGGGTTTCAGGCCATTGTAGGCTTTTGGGTGTCTTTGGGCAGGGCCTGATTTGTGGTTTGTGACCAGATTATTAATTAGGATATTGTTTGATGATATTTAGTGCAGAGGTTTCAAGATCAACAGTTTGAGGTGAGTCTTCTCCTGGTGCTCGTGAGTCGAAGGCACCAATGTCGGCTCACTACATTATGTATGTAGGATGCTAGCTGTATTTGTGACTCTTGCATGTTTGTATGAGCCTGTATGGTAGGATAGATGTATATGTGATGACCAGCTGGGTCTAGCTGTTATTATTGTGTTATGTTGTTTATATGTGACTGAGACTGTTGATGGTCTCCAGGGTTGCTGATAGCCCACCGGGTATGCTGTTAGCCTACTGGGATTACTGATAGTCTCTAGGGTTGCTGATAACCCATCGGGCGTGCTGTTAGCCCACTGGGACTGCTGATAGTCCCCAGGGTTGCTGATAACCTATAACTGTTTATTTGTGATGTGTTGTGTGTGATATTTTGGAGAACTCACTAAGCTTTGTGCTTACGATTTGTGGTTTTCATGTTTCAAGTTTCCTTATATTAAAGGTGGGGCACGACTCGATTACATTGCATCAATGGGGGACTTGTGTACATGATAACTTTGAAATGATACTCTGATAAATGTTTTACTGATTTGAATAAATACTTAAAGTTTTAATCGAAAAATTTGGGTTGAATTGTGGGGCATTACAGTTGAGCTCATCCAAAGCTCCGATCTCCTAACTATATATCATACAATTTATTGATTTATCAAACAACCAACAATGTTCTTTTTTCCTTAACCAAGGAAAACACAGACTTATATTCAACAATACATTTATCAAGTAACATCTACTTTGTTATGTACCTAGAAAATTCACATGTACTCACCTGACTAGTTAGTGATGACTAACTATTATCTTGGATTCCGGCTCAATATTGCGTTTTAGCTTTCCTTCTTGGCAAAATCTATTTAGGTAACAAAACATTAGAATCTTATAAACTCACTATTATATATACCATAATGGTCCATTAGCCGAATCTAGTAACCAGTTGTTACCAAATTTGTCAAATTTGGCATCACGTCTAATAGACGTCTTAACCCTAATGATTTTCATGTAATATAACTCTAAAGGTTGCAAGGTTCCATCCATACACACACATAAAATATGCAAATTATTCAACTTAAAAGCTTACCCTCAACGTCGGTATCGCGGAAATCAAGACTCGTAACAATCTTCGGGCCTTCTGTAAGCGTAATCCCGTCAAAATCCACCTCTTCCATCCTTATTTCGTGTTCCATGAATGCTCTCTGTCGCTTTGCTCCAAAATGACGAAATAGGGACCTAAAATACATTTTTTGTTAAGTCGGTTGCTCCACGCCGTTGTCTTATCTGAACCGCGCCACAGTTTCACAACAATTTTGTGTCGAACTTCAGACTTGTGTCAACTTCAGACAGACATAACTTTTCTTATACGAACTCCGATTTTAACGAACCTTTTATCATGTCAACCGGATCAGAGTGAACTACAACTTTCCTTTAACAATCATTTATTAAAACCTTATAAATCTTCTTTTATAATGCAATAAGTATAAGGATATACATATTATATTACCGAAAAGTTCACCATTTGGCTACATGAGTTCACCATTGGATGTATTTAAACCAAATACATCTTATAACACATAGTTTGTGATTTTTTGGTCATTACAACTCTCTTTCAAAAATCATTCACTAATAACCTTTACATTTTTATGTTAATCCTTTGCTCACGAAGTAACAATTTTCTGGTAGATTCTAAAAGAATAGATATTTTAAGATTCAACCTCAACCACATATTTCTCATTTGCTACTCTAATTCTCCAGCGTACTGGTATCACGCTGATACCAGGAGGGTATGACTATTCATAAATGATTATATGATAGAGTGGTACAATCATATATGATTATAAATGTTTAAACATATATGTCTAATTATAAATGATTATATATATATGTTTGTTCACAGATTGAATAATCATGTATGTTTATAGTGGTTGGTGTCAGAGATGGCGGTGGTATAAGTGATTAAGGTGGTAGTGGTAGGGTCGGTTAGTGGTAGAGGTGGTGGTCATGATGGTGACGGCGTCGGTTGTGGTGGTAGGGAAGGTGACGCGGGAAAAAGTAATTGGCAGCGTTGAATAATTATTTATGATTATAACTCTTCCGCTATACCGGTACGCCGGAATGCTAAAGCGGCAAATGAAAATTAAGTGGCTGAATTTGAATGCAAAACAAATCAAATTTTGTGATAATTCATTGAGAGCGATTCTCAGCGATACATTTTCAATGCAAAATAAATCAATTTTTTTTGGAAAAGAATTACGACATTATTTGACGTGAATTTGAAAATCCAAATAAAATAAAAATAAAAGAATCATCGTTTTAGTTGAATAGTCCAATTTGAATATTGTTAAGATTTTGAATCTATATCCAGTTATACATAGTGATATTTTGATAGGAATACTACATGTAATTATATTATTATATAAAATATTCTTGTTACAATATTTGTAATATTTGTAAGATGAGTCATGGTTAGATCTGTTTGAACTTTGCTTTACAAATATATAATGTGAGACTTATCCCACATTCGTGGAAGAGAAAATATTTTTCCATCTTATATACGAATGAATCAAGTAATGGGTGAAGTATATTGGGCTTGCTTTGTGGTATTGGACTAGCCTAATTTGACTAAAAATGTGCTAATATCAAGAGAATATTTAAAGGTCAAAAGATGGGCCTTGGGGCTCTTGGGGTCTTCTTGATATATATATATATATATATATATATATATATATATATATATATATATATATATATATATATATATATATATATATATATATATATATATATATATATATATATATATAAATGATAGGTATTTGGAAGTTATTTTCGGTTTTGACAGTTTTTAACTGCCATAATCAATACCTATAAATACATGTTTTCTGTCATTTGTGAGGGGTTACAGAAACAATCACCATAAATTCTCTTCAAAATTCGTTCTTTCTGAAGATGAAGGGGACATAGAAATTTCGACAGATTCAAGATTACTTTTTAGGTTGATTGTTGTATCCTCTAGACAGATCCATACCAGGGAAATTTCTGTCTTAGGACACTGCAATTTGCAGGCCTCAATCTACATGATTTCGTTTTTGTGTTTCTGTTGTAGACATAAATCTTCAAGTATGTTTTTTATAAACTGATTTGTGTGTGTGTATATATATATATATATATATATATATATATATATATATATATATTTCAATTTCGTTTGTTTTATTTCTATTAGTCTTGTTGATTGTATACTTCTGTCATAACAAGATCTGCTAACATCGACAGAGATGATGAATTACGCCGGCGACTACCTTCCATTTTCGTGTATTTTGTAAATTCGTATCGATAGCACCACATGATTGCTTCCATCATCACAACAATGAAAGATTTCGATCGAGATAACCGTTCTTAATCTCCGATTTGTTTCTGATGTTAGTTGCGACATCCAATTCCAAGTTAGTAATATCTAAAATCGCTGAAGGTTGATACGATCGATTTTTGTTTTTGATGTATTGATTCTGAAATCAGAAATCTTATTATATTGGAATTATCACCCTTTTTGTTGATGATCGGAAGTCCTGTTCGCCTTCAAATCACTTCAGGGCATTGGAAGGTTTTTGGAATACCTTCATCGAAATCAATTGAATTCAATCTCAAATTTCCCTTCACAGTTAACAAAAAATCGTAATCAGTGTTTCAGCATTTTGTGTAATTAACGATGGCTGTAGTATTTGAGAATGCATTACAACTTATATTGGGTGAATTACAGAAAGCAGTATATGTTGTAGGGTACTCGTCACCTTTTTAAACTATGACAAGTTGGGTTCCCTACTTCATCAGTAGCACATAACTAATCAGTTTGGGCTATATGATTCCCACTTCAAGATTGCATTTAGGCAAAAAAATTTAAGGCTTGGTGATGCAAACAAGATGTTTCTTTTTCTGCCCGCCAAGTGTTTGATAAAATGCCTGAATGAGTTTTTCAAGTGTTGTTGCCAATTTTCGACTCAAGCTGATGTAGAGATTCTATTCGGTGTGGGTTCTATTGTGCACACTCCAGCCTTTTGTTGGAGTGTCACTTTTTCTTTTGGGTTAGTGCTTCTAATTTCGGGTCTCACCTTGAGGCTTAAATAAACTTTATTTGCTGGTTTATGGCGTCCTCTTATTCCTTTGAGAGCGGGGCTTGGCCGTGTCCTTTTCGGGGGTTTCACTGTTGCCCAAATGGTATTGTTGGAAGTAAAGGGATTTCTCGTATGATATCTCATCTCAAGAGCTTACACCTCCATACAGATGAACGCAGAGCTGTGTTACGGGAGGCTATTACTTCTGACATTGGGTTGTTTATGTCAGTGGTAGCAACTTTGAAGGAGTTTGGTCAATGGATATGTGGGGATTGCATGAAGCTTCATGCCCTGAGTCGTTCATGTCACCACTCGGGTGGCTTGATTAAGTTTATTGACGGGGCTGATGACATGAGCATGCATATTGTTGGCATTTCAAAGCCGCTACCCAATGAACCGGAAGCCGACCTCAATGATGGGTTGGTGATGGATGCTCACCTACTTGATCGTGTTTTTAAGCTGCCTATCACCACTGTCAAAAGCATCCCTCATAACTGTCGTATGGCTTTCTCTCAGGCTTTGAAAGCAACCCTTTCCAAAGTGGTTGCTCATCCCGGATCCGTTGAAGCGTGGGTTGCTCTGTTAATTCTTCCTAGGTGCACTCTTCAGGTGTTCAGGCCCAAGAATAGGCAAGAAAGTAGGTCTGACAACTGGAAGTCTTTGCAACATCGTAATATCTTGAGCGCTTTAGCTACTTGGGGGACTGAAGACGGTATTGCCAAGCTAGTTAAAAACTTAGTTGACAATGCAATACTGGAGCAACAAGATAAAAAAGAAGAGTACATTCAGGAGAAAGGAACACCGGGCAGCACCAATGTCAGACAATGTCTTCGTAAGGTTTCCGATGGACATTTTACAGCAGCAGTGAAAGTTTTATGTTCTTCGGGGGTTGCTCCATTTGGGGGTGATACCACGAAGGCATTATAGGATAAGCATCCATACAAGCCACCGACTTCCATGCCCAACACCATATTTTCAGAACCTCCCTTGGTAGTGGATGTTGACAATGTCCTTGGGGAATTAAATCATTCCCTAAAGGTACCTCGTGTGGGAGGGACGGGTTGAGAGCTCAACACATTTAGATGCCCTTTGTGGAGAAGGTTCGGCTATAGCCAAAGACCTCTTACGTGCTATTATTTATGTGGTTAATTTATGGCTAGGGGGAAGATGTCCTTCGAGCTTGGCAGAATTTGTTGCCTCTGTTCCTCTCATGTCGCTCTTAAAACCTGACAAGGGAATACGACCTATTGCAGTAGGTACTATATGGAGACGTTTGGTTTCCAAGTTGGCCATGAAAGGGGTTGGTAAAGAAATGACCAAATATCTCAATGATTTTCAGTTCGGAGTCGGGGTGTCGAGTGGCGTTGAGGCCGTTTTACATAGCGCCAATAGGTTGTTGAGTGAGCGCCAGGATGACAAATCTCTCTTCATGCTTATCGTGGACTTCTCTAATGCCTTTAAACTTGTTGACAAATCCACATTACTTCATGAGGTCAGATTGAGGTGTCCCTCTATTTCCTTGTGGGTAGAATTCCTATATGGTCAAGCAGCAAGGTTATATCTAGGCAACACACATATTCGGTCTTCTACCGGGGTTCAGCAAGGAGACCCCTTGGGACCACTTCTCTTTTCCATTGTGTTGCACCCGTTATTGCATAAGATTAGAGACAATTGCAAGCTTCTTCTCCATGCATGGTACTTGGATGATGGCACACTTATCGGAGATTCGGAGGAGGTGGCCAAAGCATTGGACATCATTACGGTGACTGGCCCAAAATTGGACCTTTAGCCGAATATCAAGAAAACCGAGCTCTTTTGGCCCTCGTGTGATGGTAGGAAGTTACGGGAGGGGCTATTTCCAGCGGACATCGGGAGGCCACCTTTGGGGGTGAAACTTCTTGGGGGAGCTGTTAGTAAAGATGCTAGTTTCATTCGCAGCTTAGCCATAAAGAGAGCCGAAAACGCTGTGAATTTGATGTGCCTTCTTCCACAATTGTCTGACCCCCATAGTGAGCTCCTTCTTCTTCAGTCTTGTATGGGGGTATTGCTAAACTTTTCTTTGGGTTGAGGACGTGCCAACCCATTCACATGGAGGAGGCGGAAATATTCTTTGACAATGGATTGTGCGGGGCAATTGAGGACATTGTGGTTTGTGGGGGCCTTTTCGTTGGTGACATACAATGGCGAATTGCTTCCTTACCCATTAGGTTTGGGGGTTTGGGTTTATACTCGGCAGTAGAGGCTACCTCCTATGCTTTTGTTGCCTCAAGGGCCCAATCTTGGGTATTGCAAGACCACATCTTACGGGATAGCAGTATACATGGTATGGATTCTGATTATGATTGTGCCCTGGCATCCCTTCGCAACAAGCTTCCAGATTTTGACCTTAACAATTTTACTACTAAAGACACCCCCCCTAAATCACAGAATACACTGGTGAGTGCCCTTTTTCGTAAAATTGTCCAAGATATGAAAGTGCATCTCGACATGACGGCTCGACAGAAAGTGGTTTTCCAGTGCTTACGTGCACCACATGTTCAAGATTTTCTTCTGGCTATCCCTATAGATGGGCTTGGCCAACACATGTCTCCTGTGGAGTATCGTACTATTCTCAAATATCGACTCATGATTCCCATATTCCCAACTGACGAGATATGTCTTGTGTGTCGCAAGACATGTTTGGAGTCTTTTGGAGAGCATGCAGTTCACTGTAAAGAACTCCCTGGGTTCAAATACAGGGACGATATGGTTATGGATGTTTTGTTTGACATATTTAAGTGTGCCGGGGTTTCCGCTAAGAAAGAGGCGCCTGTTAATTTCTTGACTGACCCGACAGAAGGAAGGTCAACACTCAGACCGGCTGACATTTTGATTTTTGGATGGGTCGGAGGGAAACACGCATGTGTGGATCTTACAGGGGTATCCCCTCTCGTGGGCCTGAGGGCTGGGGGTTTCACGACGGGACATGCTGCTTTAAAAGCAGTTACAGACAAAGTCACCAAACATGAGAGATCGTGCATGGAAAATCAACACAGCTTGTTGCCCGTTTGCCATCTCACTCATTGTACGATGACAATTAAAATATTATAGAACCAAATTGAAAAAAAAACTACACATACTAATATTATGTATGTATGTATGTGACTTTTTGTTATTTAATACCAAGATTAGTTTAAAAGTAATTTTTTTGGATATTTTCTTACTATGCCAATAGTATGTCGAATAGTTTTTAAAAGATAAAATATATTTTTTCCAAATAAAAATAACATGTTTTTATCGATGTTCATCCATCGATCTTGGTTGTAGGCTTGTAGCTATATGTATGTCTTTATCACAATCATCACTTTAACTGAAATACATCCATCATATCTATTTGGTTCCAAACACATGAAAAGATGCATACCACTTTAAGTATTCGACTCCTTTTTCCCTAATGTTTTGTGTAACGATTAGTGACAATCACACTCATACGCTTTATAATTGCCTTGTTAGTTATTGCTTTTAAAGTACGTAGTATTTTATACATTATTATTGCTCATCACTCACCACTCATCAGACAACATGTTATCTTTCTGGTGTAAGTTGGTCTTACCCACTCTCACATGGCATGCTTCAAATCTACATTACCTTTGGAACCAGTTTGGCCATGAGGATAGGACAAAGGTTGGTAATACAATTGTGGGCAAATGGCCATCATGGGTCATTCAATTTGGTTGGTGTTTGGACCCTCTTAATAATTCAACCAATTTATGATATTCACAAACCCATTTCATGTTGATGTGTCACTTTTCTTGATAATTGGTGTCCCTACATTATGTTCATTCGAACGGTAATAAGATTAAAAAAAACCCTCATAAGTAAACTCTATAGAACTCTCTTTTATATATATATATATATATATATATATATATATATATATATATATATATATATATATATATATATATATATAGAATATGTATTAATAACATATAATAAAATCTAACAGGGTACCTCTTCATTTATGAGTAAACAAGTGAGAACAGGTATTTACTACTAAACCAAACCTAATGACGGCTTTCACATGTGATTGCGTTGGTCTTTTTTTTTTTGTTTTTTTTTTTTTGTCTATTTAACATTGACTGATAGAGAGTTGACATATTCGTGTTATATATCTGAAAACCCAATGACATCTATTCATATAAAGTTAAAAGTGGATAAAGTTTGATTGAACATGGGTAATGTGCCTTTTATGATAAGAAGCTTTAGTCGCTAGTCTAACTGATATAGGGGTAACCCAAACATGGCTCCATGATTAAACAACTCTTGATATATGGTTTATAGAAACCCCGGTGGTTGTGTATGCATATTTGTTGTAGGCAAATAAAAGTAGGGGTGTTCGTTTGGATGGATCGGTTTGATCCGATCCAATCAAGTGAATCCAAATTGATTTCGGTTTTCAAAACATGGATCCGAATAGTCCAAACTAAATTTAAATCCAATCCGATCCGATCAAATTACAATTCGGTTGGATCGGTTTTTATAATTCGGTTTTCAAAAACCGAAACATTTTAAAACGACAAATAATTATAATATTATTAAACTTTACACAAAAACAAAAACAAATTACTTAGTTGTGATTTGAAATTTATAAACCACTAATAAGAATATATATTATAGTTAAATATTTTATAGATAGAAAACTTTTAAGTGAAAATACATATTAATGTTTTTTTATCGGGTGAAACATTCTTATTTGAAAAATTAAATTACAAAATTAATAAAAAAACTATAGATATATATTATAAATAGATAAATAATAAATGTTTATTCGATTTTTTTGGACTATTCGGTTCTTATTTTATAAACCAAAACCAATCCGAAATCCAAAATAATAATTCGGTTTTGTTGAAAACCAATCCAAAAATCCGAATATCCGAACCGAATTGTCCAATCTAAATTGTCCAATTGGATAATTCGGTTTTATCCGAATAGTGAACAGTCCTAAATAAAAGCGCATTATTGGATGAAAGAACATCCAAACAAATACACTACCTATGTTTTCGAACGGTTGTTTTATAACCTAAGCAGATATAGTGGTCGAAATTTTAATAGTGGTCACATGCCGCTATTTGAAATAGCGGGTATCGCGGTGGTATAGCGGTTTTTAATATCATAGAAAATTTATATACATTAGAGTATTAATACTATATAGAATTAATATCATAAAAGGTCATATAAAAACATAACATAAACCATATATAATATTCTAATACGATAATATGGAAACTAAAAAGCGTTAAGTGTCATCGTAGCTCAAGTTGTTCGTGATTTGTAAGTACAGAAAGAGACGAGAAAAAAAAGTTATCATTCGTTGCTTTACAGCTTGTAATTAATTAGATTTATTGTTTGGACTTATTAAAACAATAAGTATAGTGGACTAATTAAAAAAAATACAGATTTAATATTGAAATAGTCCACAATCGGTTTTTTCTTTATCAAAGTAGCTTAATGTGTATGAGATTGTAAAAACGGATGTAACGTCGCTATAGCGCTGATGAATTTCGCGATAAATAGTGGTCAATAGCGTCATCGCTATTCGTAAACGCTATTTCAAAATAGAGGTTCAATATCAATGCAAAAAGCTATAGTGCCACTATAGCACCGTTATAACACGCTATTGATAGCATAGTTTACAGGATACAACAATAAATAACGAAAGAAATTAAATTTTCAATCAGACGACAAATTACACATATACAAATGTCAATTTAGTTTATTTTATTTTAGAAAACTGGCTATTCAAAATCATCATTTGATGGCCCATCATATAAGTTTATAATCAAATAAGAGACGTTTTTTCTTATTAAACATAACAATACAACTTAGTCGATTATATATATATATATATATATATATATATATATATATATATATATATATATATATATATATATATATATATATATATATATATATATAGAGAGAGAGAGAGAGAGAGAGAGAGAGAGATTAAACTTTGCTTTTTAAAGTATATTATTTTCATGCAATGTTGGTGATTTTATGTCATCAACTATTTATGTAATTTGAATTAATATGAAAGTCAAGCAGTATTCTAAAAAGCGTGTTATGTCGTGCACTAAGACGTGTCATGGTGTGAGGTGTGACTGTCGTTTCGAGAAATCTCATGATAGTGTTGTTAGGCATGACACGTTGCAATGTGTGATATATCGTTACATAACGCATTATGGCGCAAGTTTTTTTTTTTTTCAAAATATTTTTTTTTTGTTCTTTTTTATGCATTTTCTAATCGGACATACAACAATTGAGCTTTTTTGAACTTTTTTGTCATCAGTTGTTGATATAAAACTTCTAAAAACTTGATATATATATATATATATATATATATATATATATATATATATATATATTTGTGTGATAATATAATTATAAATTAATACAAAATTGTCAACTTATATCACACCTTAAAAAAATCATGGTCTCGTCATGGCTCGTAAAACTTGATGTTTGATCTTACCACCACGAGATGCCTCACATCTTTTAGAATCTTTATGTCAAATATGTATTTAAACTATAATATATATTCAAGTTAGGTGGTACGGGGTATCACTTATATGCAATGGTACGGGGTATCACTTATATGTAAGACTAGTTAAATCCTGGACATGAAGAAAAGTAGGGATCATGGGAGTTGTGCCCTGCTCATAGACACCTCTTATCTAGATAACTCAAACAGTGCAACGACCTGATTGCTCGACAAGTCAAGATGGTTGTTACAACTCCGGCCCAAGCTCCCATAGGTAGCTCAATCTTTCTAGACATGTTTACACAAAAAAAAAGTCTAACTGCAACATACATATATTTTGTTGTCATTATCGAAATTTTAGATACATTAGTATATATATATATATATATATATATATATATATATATATATATATATATATATATATATATATATATATATATATATATATATATATATATATATATATATATATATATATTCGTCTATTTTAGAATTGTCATTCGGAAAATTAATATTTCATATATTTTTTCTAGAAATGTATTTTTTAACTTTGTACCTAAAACATAGAATGATCTTCACATATATTATCATAAGGAAAATGACTTAGGAGGGTAACTACCTCTTATCTGTGTTCACATATTAGCAATTTCTTATTTTTTGTACATAAGAAAGCAACTAACTTGTTTTAACTGTGTAACATCCCAAAAATCATGATCAAAAATTTTGTTTTTAATTTAATACTAAAACCATAATTGTCAAACCATTAATTTAATACTCCGGCATCGGGCCCCGCCTGACATCGAGCCCCGCTCGGTATACAAATCTGTCTCTCTTAGGCCTCGCCTGTCTCCGGGCCCCGCCCGCTAAACACATTCAATCATATAACATGCTAACACATAAAGAAACATACTCTACTGTATCCATGTCCTAAGAAACATACTCTGCTAATAATAAGATACGGAACTTCGTCCGTACTCAGCTAGTTCCAGCCAGGGCTTCAGCAGTTAAAGGTGAGTCTCCTCACTGTGTGAATGGGTCTAAGACCACAATGCCAACCCATGTAGTTTATGAATAGGAAGACCTGGGGGTTAGCCCTAGGCATTGTATGCTAGTATGTTATTCTAGACCAAGGTTTGATGTCGGGCGGGTGCCTGAGGAATGTTTGCATGTTAGATTATACTTGTTGTCTGTGTGATACTTGTATATGTCTGGTAAAGAGGTGAGTGTGGGCGAGGTCTCGTATCTCATCACTAGCTGAGTACGGATGATGTTCCGTATCTCATTATTAGGAGAATATGTTTCTTAGGACAGGGATACAGTAGAATATGTTTCTTTATGTGTTTGCATGTTATATGATTGTATGTGTTTAGCGGACGGGCCCCGGAGACAGACAGGGCCTAAGAGAGACAGATCTGTACATCGAGCGGGGCTCGATGCCAGGTGGGGCCTGATGCCGGGCGGGACCCGATGTCGGAGTATTAAATTAATGGTTTGACAATTATGGTTTTAGTATTAAATTAAAAACGAAATTTTTGGTCATGATTTTTGGGATGTTACACAGTTAAAACAAGTTAGTTATTTTCTTATGTACAAAAAATAAGAAGTTGCCAATATGTATACATGGATAATAGGTAGTTAACCTTCTAAGTCATTTTCCTATTATCATAAGTTAGATTTCTCCGTCACCAACACATTGTGTGAGATATATCAATACAAAAACTAGACCTATAGGATCTGTGAAGCAATCTAGATTTTTGATTGCAAACAGGCCCGTCCCAGAGGGTGGGCGATAGGGGCGACCGTCCAGGGCCCATCTTTCAAAAGGGCCCAAATTTTTTATGGAAATGGTTATATTTAGAAGATAACACAAGTAATTTTCTTTCAATTATTGAGTTATTATAAAAAACTTGATGACATTTATGTATTTTAGGGGCCCATTTTTTTCTCTCGCCCTGGGCCCAAAATATGTTTGGAACGGCCCTGATTGCAAATATTTATTTTCATGTCCCTATATTTTCCTAGCATGCAAGTTGTCACTTGTATGTTAGTTTTATAGACATTAAAATTAAAAACATATATATCTACGGTTACGTTTCAAGGTTGGTAGTAAACTTTACTCTAAGGTTAATTCCGTCAACATTTGCGAAAGAATTGTATTATTGGAGAAGAGAACATTGATTGGTGAATCATAATTTCTTTGAATTATACCCTCATATCCATATCAAGGATATTTTGATTTCCTATACAGGTATACTACACATCCATTCCAAATATCCTCGCGCATTAATATATTTTCTTTGCTTTAATTTGTTTCAAAATAAATGAAATTAGATTTTAAGAAAATACTCAAACTAAATAAAAAGAGTTATTTAGATTTTAGAGTATAAGTGTAAAAAATTTATTTAAGAAAAAAGTCATAATCCAAAAAAATACTTTAATAAAAACTTTGAAAGTTTATAGATGTTTTTATCTTTTAGTTTATTATTTTATGACCGTCTGATCAACAAGACGTACCTAAAATTAACCAAGAATAGCAAGCCAACGTCATTAACAACCACTTGACAACAAACCAACGAACAATTGTGAATAATTCAAATTTATCCTAAAATATGAAATATGAAAACGACACGAAACTTATCATTTAATAAAGTACGACTCATCATTACAAGTAATAGTAGTATTTCTAACAACAAAATTACTAAAAAAAAATTACAACATCTATTACATAAACTACAACTCATTTAAACGTAAAGAATTTAACAAAAATAATATAACCTAAATTAGACCTCCCTAACCTACCGTTACCAACCTAACAAAAGTCTTCAAACCGGCCTGGATTATTCTACTGAACCGGGTCGAGCAACAAAATTGAATCTCTTTGAGCTTGCCGGTTCAATGCCGGTTCAACATCTGTTTCCTTCATCTTTCTCATTTCCAACACTTTCCGGTGGCTGTTGGAATGAACGTCGCCGGAGAAAGTAGGGCTACAAGCCGGTCTATACTCAGGAAAAAGCCGCCCGGATTTAAAGCGGACCCCACAAGCGTTGCATAGGGTTTTGGGACCTAAAGGACCGGTTCTCCATTGAGGTGTCTTTTGAACTTGACAGTGAGTACACCGACGTTGATTAATTAACTCGCTTGAAACTTGTCCCTTTTGGTAAACCGGGTTTTTTCTCTGCTTCTTTGCCGACGCCGGCTTTTCTAAAAATTCAATGAAGTGAAACGGGTTTGTGAGAAGCATAGGAGAAGTTGCAGACAAGTCATGTGACGATGAAGAACTCGAAGACGACTCAGTGAGTGAACGCGACCCGGAAGACCACACTCGGCCTGGTTTTCTCGACTTTTCGGTTCTACCCTTCTTCGGAACCGGATATGGTAATCCCAAAACCGTAAAACTCCGAGCTGACATCTGGAACACCGGTTCAAACCGGTTCTCGGGAAACTGGCCGGCTTCATCCTTCAAATTCGCCTCCGGGCACGAAACAGGAAGCTCCGACACAGAATCATCAACAATTTGTGATAACCATTCAAGGCTTTCCATATCATCAATCTGAAAATAAGACGTAAATTAATTAATTTCTCCATTTTTATCGAACTTTGTAAAAGTTGCAGACAATTTTCCATGCAATAAATTGAATTTTATGAAGTTATGTGTATATACCGGAACCGGGAGCTGGTCGGCGGGAAGAGAAACGATGTCGCCGGAGGTTAAAAACTTGCTAGAATTCAACGAATTACTATCATTATCCTGAGAAGAAACCGAGGCAAAATCCTCCTCGAAGGATTCTTCACCGGAAGTACTAAAATCCTTGTCAGAAAGATCTAAGAGGTCGTCAACGGAAAATTCATCGGCGGTGACATTAACAACGTTGTTAAGTCCGGCTACACACCATAAATCTTCAAAGGAAGCTTGTTGGGTTGATTTCATGTGAATTATTTCCGAGAGAAAGCTCGATTTCAATGCTCTTGCTTCAATACACTCCATATGAATTCTAATTTTTTTTGAATGAGAATTAATTGCTAGGTGAGCGCTAGAGAAAAACCCCAACAAAGAATTTTCAAATGAAATTGGTATTATATGAATTGAGGTATGAAGTATGTATATAGATACAATAATTGTGTATGTATATCTACCTGGAGAGAGGGAGAAAATGGAAGAGAGAGAAAGAGGGGGAATTGGCGTGAAGATCACTGAGGAATGGTTAATGTGCGAACCTGATGGGGTGGACTCCATGTTTATTTTCTTTTTCCATTTTATATGCATTCTTTTCAAAGATTATTAATCCTTACAATGTCATACTTTTTGAATAGTATTCTCATAAAATTAAGTCAAATTTTGTAAAAACTAGTATAGTTTAATGTTTTTATGACCATAATATTTTTATTTAACTTAGAAACTAAGAATTTGTTTTTTTCTTTTTAAGAAAAAATCACACGTTATGGTTTTCCGTAATAATCTGCAAAAACACCATAGAAAAATATATTTTTTGGTTAAAGTAAATTTTTAATAAATTTTTAAATTTTTAATAGTTAAATTATTTAAAAAATTCTTAAAATAGTTAAACCAAACAAATTTCAAAACTAACTGATTTTCATATAATTTAAATTTTCATGTAGTGCATGTTTTATAGGGAAAAGGGTATATTTAACTAACTGGTTATATAAAAATGTTTCCAATGGTTAAATCAAATCAATATAATTTCAAACTACAACAATTTTTATAGAATTTAGTTTAAAACTAGTCGTTAAAATATCAAAAAAAAATATTTTCAATTTATTTATTTTAAATAGTATATTCTTTAAAATGTTTATAGGCTATCAGCTTTTTATGACCAAATCTTTTATTTGGTATCAGACATTTACTAATTATAAAATTGTAACACACATTTTCGAATATTACTTTAACATTAACTGCATAAATGATAATTGACTATATTGGCTAAAATTCCATTTCTACAGTTATATACTAAGACCGTATTTTGTTTTTCCAATTATCAATAGTATATTATATTTGTGATTTTATACAAATAAAGATCATAGAATAGTCATGTTATTTCGATTTTATTTATGTTTTCTATGATAGATATAAGATGGAGAAATAGAGAACAAAAAGACATGATAAGATAAATATAAAAATAAAATTGTTAGTTTGTTACTACTTGATACAAAAAAAATAACTGATTTTTTTATTCATTATATATTTTAACGCATTTCTTTTGTCCGGATTAAAAATAGCTGACAAGATTGATTATAAATATAAGGGTAGGACCAAATCAACCGAAAGTCAAACACTTCTATTCCAAATTCCGCACTTAGATTTTTTCTTCACTATTTGACTCGATAGAAGACTTCAATTTTATCCTATGGTTGTGAGTATGTGTTATTTGTGAAAAACTAATACTATCATTCAACTTTTATTCTTCAAAAGAAAATTATAAATGGAAATAGTTGCTTGTGCAATTGTATCTATGTAATACTCAATTTGCCTAATTAACATATATTTATTCTAAGGTGTTGTTAACACATACTATAGTTAGTTAGGCCTCTCTCCATGCACCAAGTACGAAATAAAATGGTAGGATGTTTTCCTCTAAGTAAAAATTTAATTTTAAAAACCAACAGGAACATCATTTATTCATTTCAAAACCCATTAAACGTGATAATGTATAAAATAGTTATCAGAGTACAAATCATGTCATAAAATACGAAATGTTGGTGGATGCGATGCGATCATGCCGGATCCTTCCTTTTTGAACTGAAAATACTTGAAACCATAAACATAAAACTGCTAGTACAAAGCTTAGTGAGTTCCCCCAAAATACCCCATATTGTACATACATAAATGTTCAAAACTAACTGGGTCTATTTCACCCCTCTTCGGTCTCTTTCAACCGGTACTTAGTCTATTTTTTCCCCTTCGGTCTATTTCAACCGGTACTGGGTCTATTTCACCCTTATAGCTAAGCATACAATCATATCAACAAGAGTCACAAAGACAACAAGCACATATATGCATAAGAGTAAGTGTCCTAAAGACCAATATCATCCTACAAACATAATATAGTGGGCCGACATTGGTGCCTTCGGCCCACGAGTATAGTGAAAAGACTCACCAATCAAACGATGATCAAGTGCAATTGCTACTACTTCAGGTCTATTTTACCCCCTTCGGTCTATTTCAGGTACCTCAGTGGATAGTGGCAGAGCGAATGCGTAACCGTATACATCCTTTATTTTACAACTGGTTGGATCTTGGGAGACTTTGATTTTAAATAATGTTTTGGAAATAATAGTTTGTAAACACTTTTATTAATAAATGGGTCGCTTTTAAAACGTTTAAATTTGTTGAAAATTTTGGGCTGTTACAAGTTGGTATTAGAGCCTTGGATTGAGTGAATTGGAGGAATACTCGTGTAAATCAAGTCTCAAACTAAGGAAATAAAAAGGTTTTAGAAAATGAATTTATAACGGAGTTTTCCTGTCCCGACCTACTAAAAATTAATATAATAAAATAAAGTCGAAATCAGCCGACGAAGTCTAAACGATAGTTGTAGAGCATAGTCTCACCTACGCGTGGATATAAATAATGTCGAAAACGGAGTTCGTATGGGGAAGATATGAATTTCTGAAGTTTTTTAAATAATTAAAATATATTTATTTAATTATAAAATCGGATAATACCAAACCCGTGACTCATCCGACCTTATCCACCCGGTACACCCAACGTACCTAGATGTACGCCCAGCGTACATGTCGACGGAGGATTACTCCCAACATAGTTTGGGGTTACGCCCAGCGTAACTCGGGGTTTCAGCCCCTATAAATAGAAGTCGAGGGCCGCCGATCTTTTTGCCAAATTTCTTCCTTTCTCTCTCATTTTTGCCTTGATTTTCGTGCAAGAGATACCCCGAAGCCCCGGTATCATTCCCAAGTCCCGAAGCCCCAAAGATCCCGAGAAGTGAAATTTCCGATCCGAAGATCTGCCCGCGAGGAGCCCTTTTTTTTGTGAAGATCTCCCGGTTTCACCGAAGAATACTACTTCTACAAGTCGTAACGTTGTCCGATCATCTTCTGATCAAGTGAGTGTATAGTTACTTTCTTCTAACACATAAATATAAAGTATTAGCTATGAAATACGTGCTATGTGTTATATATTATTTGTCTATTTGAGATGGGCTTGGAATTGATGTTTTTATACGGGTGTTAAATGATTTAAACTGTGTTTGTATTTATATCTACAAAAATGTTGGGTAGATGGAATAGTTGGTGACGATGCGACTTCGTGCCTATTGAGTAAGCCTTGGTGACGATGCGACTTCGTGCCTATTTGATAAACCGTGGTTACTTTGAGACGTAGTGCCTATTGTGTAAACCCTGGTGACTATGAGACATAGTGTCTATTGTGTAAACCTTGGTGACTATGAGACGTAGTGCTTGATAATGTGAACCTTGGTGACTATGAAGTTAGCGCCTGTTAAGTAAACCTTGGTGACTATGGAGTTAGCACCTAATAGCTATGGATTTAGTATCTGATAGATAAACTTTGGCAGCAATGGACTTCGTGCCAATTCCTAAGGTAAATCCTTAGGAATGAATGAATGAAGGATAATTGGTTCTTAGGGTAAACCCTTAAGAAATAAAGGAGACATGGGGATGGGTATTTGGGTTGATTGTTTGATGATTGAATAATAAATGCATTATTGTGGGTTGAAAACCCTATATGCTCACTAGGATCCCAATCCTGACCCTTTCAGTTTTCTTTGTATTACAGGTTATGGCACGAGGGCTTAAGTTGGCTGACATAACGAGAGATTTTGGATTATAGGCCAGTAGTTATGAATAATTGTTATAAGGTCTATTTTGTTCTATTTATGCTTTTGGTCTGTATTGAACATGACATCTCGAGATTTTGTTATATAATGAAAATACATTTCTTTAAAGATATTCTTTGATAAATTCTTATCATATTTTGTTTTGGGAACAAATTCCGCAACTGTTTTCTGTAAAAGATTACTCTGATTTTATAAACAAAGCATAAACAAATCGGTCTTTTCTGGCCGTGAAACTGTGGATGTCACAAAGCTGCCTATATCCTAGGGATAAGGATTTTGAGAGACAGGAGTAAAAGACTAATTGGACTTAGTCAGAGTACCTACTTGGAGAAGGTGTTGAATAGATTCAGCATGCAGAATTCCAAGAAAGGAGAGTTACCGATCCAAAGTAACGCCAGACTGAGTAAGACTCAGAGTCCGAGTACAGAGGCTGAGATAGCAGAAATGAGTCGAGTACCGTATGCTTCCGTTGTAGGCTCGATCATGTATGCTATGACTTGTACTCGTCCTGATGTGGCCTTTACATTGAGCATGGTCAGCAGATATCAGGGGAACCTTGGCAAGGCTCACTGGACAGCGGTAAAGAACATTCTCAAGTACCTACGGAGGACTAAGGACATGTTCCTTATCCTCGATGGGAGTGATGACTTGAGAGTATTGGGGTATAGTGATGCTAGCTTTCAGACATATAGGGATAATTTCCGCTCTCAGTCAGGCTGGGTCTTTACCTTAAACGGAGGAGCAATTTCTTGGAAAAGTTGCAAGCAAGAGACAGTAGCTGATTCATCTTGTGAATCAGAGTATATAGCGGCAAGTGAGGCAACGAAGTAGGCTATATGTATAAAGAACTTTATTTGAGACCTTGAAGTTGTACCAGCTATAAAGGAGCCTATAGAGATTTTCTGTGATAGTGAAAGCGCAGTCGCCTTAGCAAAGGAACCAAGGGATCACGGGAGATCCAGACACATCGACATAAAATATCATTTCATCAGACATCGAATAGAATAAGGACTCCTCATGGAAAAGAGGGTATCATCGGATGAGAACCCGGCAGATCCCTCATGAAGGGACTGGGTAGGGTTAAGCATCTCCAGCATGCAAGGTACATAGGGATGAAGGATGATATTAGTTTTAGTAGTTAGATAGCTTTGAAATGTGTAAAGTGTAATTGACATCTAATGATGAATAAAAGTTGTATTTATTTATTAGTAAAGTGTTGCTATCCTTTGTCAATCGTTTACTATCATTTCATTTTGCATGTTTTGACTTCCAAAATAATTATGTTATGTTATTTCATATTATTCAAATTCTCCACAGTCAGTCATATGTTGGAAGTAAATATGAATTAAGACTATCATGAGTTCGCTTGTAGATGTCTAAGATGTTGGACATAGCAAAGTGGTGCTACAACACTCATGAGTGCTCATAAGTTCTGAGTATTGGATTCAACCCATGCTCACTGGTATCACTTTATGGAATTTATCTCGAGTGATCGTGAGACGGTAATATCATATAAATATTCAAACCGAGAGATATGACTTGTTGCCTATGAGTTGGTTATACATTGATTGTAAGAAAACTCATTGGTAACTCGATGTTATAAAATGTGCCTTTGTGTATGATTCAACTGTAACATCCCGAGATTCAGGTATATTCCTTTCATCCTTGTTCTTTATTGTTTGGGCATGTTTAGTCCTTGAGTGGAGGGTTTGTAGCAAGTGAGTACGCTGGGCGTACCAGAGGGGTACGCTGTGCGTACTCACGCACTTAATTTGGACGCGGAGTCGCCAAGGTACGCTGGGCGTACCTAGAGTTACGCCGGGCGTACCCGGCCCAGGTGCAAAAACCCTAATCCTCCTTGTGCACTGTTTAAAGGGTGTTATGGCTCATTCCTTAGCCTCCATATCAGTGAGTGAAACCCTAAAAGAGAGCCCCATTGTTCTTAGAGTGTGAGAGTGTTGATTTGAGCTTGTTGGTGCTTTAGTGGCTTAGTGAAGAAGAAGGAAGGGAGTTCTTGGAGGCTAAAGCTTGAGGTTCCATTTTGGATCTGAGATCTACAGAGGAAATAGCTGCACTTGGAGGTATAAAGTTCAAAAGTTTCCTCTTCTTTTGGTTGTTGTTGTATGTGTCCTTTTTAGGGCTAAAAACCCCAAAGGTGGAGACTTTATGAGTGTAAAGTGCTCCATGGTCTGAGATTTGTCCCTTTTCAGTGTTACTAGTGATTTAGAGCCATAAAGTTCCCATCTTGGATGTTACTTTGGAGTCATGCATGTGTTTTAAGCCTTCTAGAGTTGAAGGTTTGATCATTTTGGGAGTTTGTGACTTGTTCAACCATGCAAAGGCTTAAAGTCATCAACTTTATGGATTATGGGGCTTAGAAGGGGTCAGATCTAAAATATGGACGTAGGTCTTAACTGTTTAAGACCTCAAGAGCAAAATGGCTGAAGCAGGGGAGTACGCCGAGCGTAATTCCTAGTACGCGCCGCGTACTGGGTGGCGCTCCCCGATTCTGAGGTGCATCCGGGTACGCTCAGCGTACACATCCGGTACGCACAGCGTAACCCGGAGAGTTGACTTTTGGTTGACTTTTAGGGTATGGTCTATTGTGGGGCCTTTGAGCTATGAGAGGGGTAAAATGGTCTTTTACCCTTCTGAGAGTGTCATAAGAGAGCATAGTTTAGCCTTTGAGAGTTATATTAAATAGAGTGTTATTTTCATATGATTAGGCGGAGGCTAGGCCAGCATTTACCGAGTCAGAGATTTACGGAGATACCCGAGGTGAGTCTTCTCATTATACTTTACTTAGTGTGGTAATAGAGTTAAGAGACATAATATTATAGAGTTATATGCCAGTGTGATTGCATGTTATTATGTGATGTGATTTATTGTGATATGTGATATGCATGATTCAGAGTTACAGAGTTGGGACTTTCGGGTCCCTAGAGTTAGGGCCAGATGGCCCATAGAGAGTTGGGGTTGGAGGGCCCCACTGAGACACATTGACCAGAGGGTCAACAGAGTTACAGCCTCAAGTGGCTATTATGTGATTAGTGTGGTATTTTGGGGAGCTCACTAAGCTTATGCTTACAGTGTTCAGTGTTATGTGTTTCAGGTACCAGTGATGACCGCGGGAAGGTGTCGACTTGATTCATACACACATATGGGATTGGATGTATTTTGATCTTGGGAGACATTTATGAATTAAAAACATCATGTTATGACATTTTATGAATGAATGGTTTTATTTAAAATGTGTTTTCAAATATGAAAAATTGTTTTAATTTTTACGGTGTTACATCAACAAGTACTAGAACAAGCATATGAGTCGAAGTTTATCTGTTCCTTCTTGGATTAGAAGCGATATATGGGCCCCTTGATGATTTTGTGTTGACCCATGTACCGGGCCCGGTCAGAACATAGTTGATGTATTTAATTAAGTTATATGTCAAACAAATCGGAAATCGGGAAACTAACTGCTGGACAATAAGTAAGACATTGTTCCATGTATTTGTCCGGCTGATATCTAGAACAGAGGATTACATGATCACTTATCTTAAATGACATATCATCATCATCTCAGTTCCGCGAGACCTTGAAAGAGCTACAATTATTGATTGGTTCCTGAAGTCATTCTTGCAGTTACAGTTATTAGACTTATCCAAGTGGGAGACTGTTGGATTAGGTGTCTAAGTTCATAACTATTTCTGGGATGTACTTGACCCGATTAGCATGGTCCATTTGGGTTGCATGACATCATGCATTTGGGATAGACTAAAATGAGAGTAATAACACTTAAGGTTTATTAATATATTATAAGTTCTAATATATTAATAATATTATTTAATTAGTATTGATCAAGAATTAATTTGGAATTAATTAAGTGATCAAAAGAAGACTAATTAAATATATGGGTTGATTGTGTAAATCACCCATACTTGTATAGTGGGCTAATTCTCCATGGATTATCAAGTTTGGCTAAAACCCATAGGATTCTCCATGGTGTTTTTGAACCCATGGATCATGGAAATGAAGAGCCATGTCAAGTTAGGGTTTACATGGTGTAACCCTACTTATGACACACTATAAAAGGAATATGTGAGCAACCAAAATCGGACTAGGGAGAACAAGAGGGCATAGCCAATTTTAGAAGTGTTCTATTTCTCTCAAGGTTATTCCAAGTGTATTTGGTGTTGTGTGAGACATTTGAGGCATCACACTTAAGGTGCTAGGCTCACAAGGTTCTCAAGGAATTCAAGCAACTAAAGGTTTGTATTTCTTACTAACTTTTATGTTTAAAAGTTCCCCATGTATGCTAGATAGGTTATGAATCTTGGAAAAACAAATTTGCATGTATCATAGGAAAACATAGATCCAAGGTTTCTAGGGTTGCATATACACCGTAAGAGTGTTAGAATGCTCAAACCCCTTCAGTGGTATCAGATCCTGGTTTGTTTGTTTGATAGTTGATGCGAAATTGTGAAAAAACTCAGTTTTTATGCACTCTGCTACATGAACTCGTCGAGTCCATGGGGGGACTCGAATAGTCCATGAGTAAACTCATCCTACTCATCGAGTAGGCTCTTGCACTCGACGAATAGGAGCCCCAGAATGCAATTTTTCGACTTTTGTTGCTGGAAATGGACTAGAAACATTACCCTAAACTATTTTGGTGTTTTAAAACTTGTTTTAGATTGTGTAATGGTTATGCTAATCCATTTACAATGGCTAATATAAAAATTCCATGTTTTAGATGGTGTAATGGTTATGCTAATTCCATGTTTTATATTCATGTTCTTATGAGTTGTTGTTAGATCATAAGAATTACTTGCTAAATTGTTAATGATTAATTCTTGATCAATTATGTGTTTTAATGGAATCCATAATTTGTCCTCAAGTTATGGATTACCAAAAGTCACTTTTAAAGACCATTAAAGAAACACATAGGTTAAATAAAATGAAAAGTCACTCATTTTATTAAACCATTAACTCATAAGTTAAAAAATAAAAAGTTTTGTAAAGTTACAAAACTTGCCCTCAAGTTTTGGAACATGTAAAGTCACTCTAAAAACTTTAGTTCCAACCCCTAGAATTATAAAAGTTAAAATTAAACCCTTATACTTTATAATATTATAAGTTTAATAATAATTATATATGTATAAGAAAAAGTCGTTTTACCGTTAGTAGGCCTCATTCACGAAGCCGGTCTATAAGGGGGGAGGGGTATAAGGTTGCTGCCTATAAAATGACAGCTTAATGGGTGTCCATTCTCACCCATCGCTTCCTTGATCGGTGGAGGGTCGTTAGCCGAACGGGTAAGACAAAGACTTTAATTCTTCATTAAAAGTATGATGAATATAGAGTAACTAAATGTTTTTATAAATTCCCAATCTTAGTTACTTTAGGAAAATATGAATAAGGTGGTAACCCATGAAATTACACTTTGCACTTTGATTAAGTCGTTAGTGGAGCGTGTGTGGTTAACCGACACACTAACCTGGACTTACCAAGGTAGGCAAAGGGTAACTTAATGTTTATCATAGTATTGGTGGGGTGCGTGTAGTTAACTGACACATCGATTGAGGGGTAAATATTAAGGGTACCAAGTAATTTGCATGGTTACTTCACACCTTGTTTTGTGATACTCGGCATCCCAGTCACAAAACTTAAAGGGCACACTCGAGATTGAAACATGCCATTGAAAAGTTCAATGAATTTCAAAGAATCTAGGAGTTTCAAAACCAATTAAAACCTAATAATTTATTTAGTTTTTCATGGTGGAAATTGGTGAATCGTCATTCACCTACCTTCAAATATTTTATAGCTTGGATTACGGCATCCCTCTTCTAAGTTATAAAATATTGTGTTGGGTCCTAGCCTTAATATTACATTTGGGTGTTTTATTAAAGACTATTTTTATATCTAATCAAAACTTGTCTTTCTTCTTTTCAGATGTCTTCCAACAATGTTGCTTATGGCTCAAACCCTACCGACTCCTTCTTTCTCATGAATCTTTGTGAGAGAGTCGTCTTTGATGGATCCAACTTTATGGATTGGACCAGGAACATCAGGATGGTCACTCGGTATGAGGACAAAGAATATGTCCTCGACAAGGAGCGTAAAGAACTCTAGTCGTCTGCTACTCCTGAGGAGATCACTGAATATCATGCACATGAAAGAGATGCTACCAAGGCGGCATGTATCGTGTTGGCCACTATGACAGCCGAGCTCCAAAAGTCCTATGAGGACTACTATCCTTTTGAGATGCACCAGGATTTGATGGACCACTACCATCAGAGTGCTTGTCAAGAGCGATATGAAATCATCTCCTTTATGATAACAACCCGAATGAAGGATGGTGAACCCATCACGGGCCACATGCAAAAAATTCAAAGGTATGTGGACTGTTTGCTGAAACTGAATGTGAACTTCTCCGAGGAGTTGGCAATAGACATCATTTTGCACTCCTTGCCTTCATGTTATGATCAATTCCGTATGACATACCACATGAACAAGGAAGAAGTTACACTCAACAAACTTCAAGGACTTTTGAAGACCGCAGAAAGTGGTCTTAAAGGTAAGTCGGGTGTTACCACTCCTACTCCTACCACGGCCCCTGTTTTGGAAATCGGGCAAGGCAAAGGAAAGAAGAGGAAGAGCCCTTCGAAGGGCACCAAGGGGAAGACCCTTGATGGCTCCTCTTCAAGTGGAACCAAGAAAGGTTTTGTCACTCCTTCTGCTAACCCTAAAGAGGCTGAATGCTTCTATTTCCATGAAAAGTTGCACTAGAAGCGAAACTACCCATAGTACCAATAAGATGTGAAGGATGGGAAAGTTAAACCCAACCATGTAGGTACATACACTATTTTTTCTAATAATTCACCCCATTCTAATTCTTGGGTCCTTGATACAGGATGTGGTATTCACATATGTATTGATTTGCACGGACTAAGAAGAAGTGAGAATGTGGAGCATAGGAAGATAAACTTGATCATGGGGAATATGAAAGCTTCACTTGTCACCAAGATTGGAGTTTATTCTTTGTTGCTAAGTAGTGGATTAGTATTAGACTTGAATAAGTGTTGTTACTTATCTGAGATGGAGAGAAATATTATTTCCTTTCATGGTTTGTACAAACAAGGTTTTACCTTTTCATTTGACAATGATAGTGGTGGTATTAATGCTTTCTTTAATAATGTTTTTTATTTTAAAGCATTACCTTGTGATGGTGTATATGAAACTGTGTCGGTTGTTGATAACCTAGGAAATAATGTATTGTGTATCGATTCTTCCACTAGCTTGGATAAAGCATCTTTATGGCATTGTCGTTTTGGACATGTAAGCAAGAAGCGTATACGCCAACTCCAAAAGGATGGAGTCTTGGAGTTGTTTGACCTAAATTCAGATGATAGTTATGAATCTTGTTTGCTTGGGAAAATGGCAAAGTCACCCTTCACTGGTACTTGTGCTAGGGGTAAGGGTTTGTTGGACCTCATACACACTGATGTGTGTGGACCCTTCAGAACCGCCACAAGAGATGCTAACCGCTTCTACGTGACTTTTACTGATGATTTTAGTAGATATGGATATGTCTACTTAATCAAGCATAAGTCAGAGACCTTTGAAAGATTCAAAGAGTTCAAGCAGGAAGTGGAGAATCAGTTGTGCAATAACATTAAGATGATTCGATCCGATCGAGGTGGTGAGTATCTTAGTACAAAGTTCCTTGACTATCTTAAGGAATGTGGGATTATCTCACAATTGAAACCTCCCAGGACACCACAACTTAATGGTGTGGCTGATAGGCGCAATCGAACCTTGTTGGATATGGTTCGTTCCATGATGAGTCGAGGTTCGCTACCAATCTCATTTTAAGGTATGCCTTAGAGACTGTCATCCATATTGTTAATCTAGTCCCTACAAAGAAGGTTGCCAAAACACCTCATGAGATGTGGACTGGAAAAGTTCCCAATCTGGACCACATCAAGATTTGGGGTTACGAGGCTTTTGTAAGGCGCGAGTCTCATGATAAGATCGAACCTCGAAGTGAGAGGTGTATTTTCATCGGCTACCCACAGAGATCCTTTGGTTACCTCTTCTACAGACCTAGTGATAATGTGGTCTTTGTAGCAAGGAGAGGAGTCTTTCGCGAGAGAATTCATGAGCCAAGGAAACAGTGGGAGGCAAATTGACCTTGAAGAAATTCAAGAGTCAAGTGGTGAAGGAACCTCAAACCCTAGCAATCAACCTGAGGAGGAAACTCCTGTTGATCCAACAGAAGAGTCTGTACCTCTGAGGCGTTCCACGAGAGTTAGGAATGCACCTGAGCATTACTATGGTTTCCATATTACTGTGGAAGGTGATACACTTATCAGTGATAGCATACTGGTGATTTTGGATGAACCTAACAGCTACACGGAAGCCATGGCGGGCCCTGAGGCTGCTAAATGGAAAGAGGCTATGGATAGCGAGATACAATCCATGTATGACAATCAAGTTTGGAACTTGGTTGACAATGTACCAGGTCGTAAGACAGTCGGGTGCAAATGGATCTTCAAGAAGAAGACCGACATGGATGGTAATGTACACACTTATAAGGTGCGATGGGTTGCAAAGGGCTTTTCTCAAACTCCGGGAGTTGATTATGATGAGACCTTTTCACCAGTAGCGAATATTAAGTCTATTAGGGTTATGTTAGCCATTGCTGCATTTCATGATTATGAAATCTGACAAATGGATGTCAAAAGCGATTTCCTTAATGGAAAGTTGGCTGATGATGTTTACATGAGTCAGCCAGAGGGTTTTGTCAGTACAGAGTACCCTAATAGAGTGTGTAAGCTTGAGAAATCCATTTATGGATTAAAGCAAGCACCTCGCAGATGGAATCTTTGCTTCGATGAGATAGTCAAAGAGTTTGGCTTTTCGAGGAGTGAAGATGAATCTTGTGTATATGTTAAGGCTAGTAGGAGTATAGTTAGTTTTTTGGTACTGTATGTGGATGACATACTACTCATAGGAAATTACATCCCAACTCTGCAGGAAGTGAAGCCCTGGCTTGGGAAGTGTTTCACTATGAAGGACCTTGGAGAAACATGTAATGCCCGTAGATCCAGGCTAGTCAATTTAGAGACGATAAACATCAAAAGTGACTTTTTGATAGAAGAGTGTTTACAATAAATAATCTTAACCATGTTGTAGTATATGTCACAAGGTTACCGTACAAATAAAGAACGCTGAAATCCGAGTTATAACGAAGAAGTTATGACATGTCGAAGTTTCGCGACAAAACTGGCACGACGCTGAATGACGTAAAAAGTGAATTTACGATAGAGCAATATTTAGCATTAGTGACCTAAACGAATGTTATAAAATTAGTTAAACCGAGAGCATGCATAAAAATAACGCCAAAATCTGACTTTGTATGAGGAAGTTATGATTTTTCTAAGTTTCAGCTTAATAGTATGCAACCCGAAACTCGAATTTGAGATCGAATGGTTTCTAGCCGAAACAACCTAAACGAGAATCGAAGATCTCGTTGATAGTAGTTCAATGGTAAAAAGACAGACAAAAATGGATGTCGTAGGAAGAAGTTATGAATTTATAACAGAGTTTTCCTGTCCCGACCTACTATGAATAATATAATAAACATAGAGTCGAAATCAGCCGACGGAGTCTAAACGAAAGTTGTAGAGCATAGTCTCACTTACGCGTGGATATAAATAATGTCGAAAACGGAGTTCGTATGAGGAAGTGTGACATCCCCATTTTCACGGCCAGAAAAGACCGATTTTGTTTATGCTTTGTTTTATAAAATCAGAGTAATCTTTTAAAGATAACGGTTGCGGAATTTGTTCCCAAAACAAGACATGATAATAACTTATCAAAACATTTCTCAAAGGGAATGTATTTTTCATTTAATAATAAAACCTCGGGATGTCATGTTCCGATACAGACATATAAGCATAAACAGAACTTACATTTAATTACACAGTTGATTTATATCTCCTTTAAATCTCTCTGTGAAATATGTCTTCGTATTGATACCTGTGATACAAAGAAAACTGAGTGGGTCAGGCTTGGGAGCCTGGTGAGCATATAGGGTTTTCATCCCACAATGTTATATCATATATTTATAAATATAGAACATTCAAACTTGTACAATTTCACCGTATAAAGGCAACTCTTATCCCACCCCATCGATCCTCACAACGACACGATCTAAACTCTCGTATCTAAAATTTACCTCTTTACCTGATCCTTACTCTCGGATCTAAAACTATCCTCTTCACCCGATCCATACTCACGGATCTAAAACTAACCTTTTCACCTGATCCATACTCACGGATCTAAAACTACCTGATCCATACTCACGGATCTAAAACTAACCTCCTGATCTGATCCATACTCCCAGATCAATAATTGTACCCAATCCATACTCCCGGAATAGGGACAATTAATTATACCTTAATCCTGATCTGATCCATACTCCCGGATCTATAATCGTGCCCAATCCATACTCCCGGACTAGGGACAATTAACTTAATCTTAATCCATATCTGATCCATACTCCCGGATCTATAATTGTGCCCAATCCATACTCCCGGACTAAGGACAATTAACTTAGTCTTAATCCATACTCCTGGACTAATAGCAAGTTTATCTCTTTACCTGATCCATACTCACGGATCTAAAACTAACCTCTTGATCTGATCCCTACTCACGGATCTAAAAACTAACCTCTTGATCTGATCTATACTCACGGATCTCATCTACCCATGTCCTACCCAACATATTTGTAGATATAAAATACATATATAGTTTAACTCATTAAAAATCTATATAGTTCATCCATTCCACCAATACCTGAAATAAACAACAATATATAAACACATAGCACGTATTTCGTAGAAGAAAGTAACCACACACTCGCACATATAAACAACAATATACTTAATACACTCAAACCATACTTGTATTATTATCGTGTTTATGAAAGGTTGTATACACTCACTTGATCAGAAGATGATCGGACAGCACTACGACTTGCAGAAGTAGTAATCCTCAGCAGATCTGGAAGATCTCCACAAAAATCGAACTTCTCGCGGACAGAGCTTCGGCTCGGGAACCGCACTTCTCGGGATCTTCGGGATCTCGGGACTTGCTTCGGGGCTCGAGAACAATACCGGCGCTTCGGGGTATTTTTGGCACGCAAACCGATGCAAAACGGGAGAAAGAAGAGAGAAAATGAACAAAACTCTCGGCTGCCCTCGCAAGCCTTTTATAGAGGCTGAGCCTCGCACGTACGCGGGGATACTGGTCCGAGAAACGTCACTGCTTACGTATCCGAAGCCACTTGCTGCGATGTCGACACCTTCGGAGTACGCAGGACGTACACGAGTACGCGGCGCGTACTCGGATCAGACCGGTGACTCCTTCGGATAATGCTTCCGAATTAAAGATTAAAAATAAATACAAATTATTTAATAAACTTCGGAAATTCATATCTTCTTCATACGAACTCCGTTTTCGACGTTCTTTATATCCACGCGAAGGTGAGACTACGCTCTACGACTTTCGTTTAGACTCCGTTGGCTAACTTTGACTTTTATTTTTATTATTTATTTTTAATAGGCCGGGACAGAAATTTTCGTTATAAATTCATAACTTCTTCGTTTGACGTCCGTTCTTGCCTAACTTTTCGTTGTTTCGCTACTAACAACAAGATTTTTGATTCTCATTTAGATCGCTAAGGCTAAATATCGCTCCAACGTAAATTCACTTTTTACGTCGCGCTGTGTCGTGCTGGTTCTGTCGCGAAACTTCGACATGTCGTAACTTCTTCGTTATAACTCGGATTTTGGCGTTCTTTATATGCACGGAAACCTTGTGACATATACTACAACTTGGTTAAGATTAATCCTTCTAGATAATCTTCCTTCAAAAAGTCATTTTTGACGCCTATTGCCTCTAAATTGACTAGCCCTGATCTACGAGTGTTACAGGAAGATATGAATTTATGAAGTTTTTTAAATAATTAAAATATATTTATTTAATTATAAAATCGAATAATACCAAACCCGTGACTCATCCGACCTTATCCACCTGGTACACCCAACGTACCTAGATGTACGCCCAACGTACATGTCAACGGAGGATTACGCCCAACGTAATTTGGGGTTACGCCCAACATAACTTGGGGTTTCAGCCCCTATAAATAGAAGTCGAGGGCTGTAGATCTTTTTGCCAAATTTCTTCCTTTCTTTCTCATTTTTGCCTTGATTTTCGTGCAAGAGATACCCCGTAGCCCCGATATCATTCCCAAACCCCGAAGCAAGTCCCGAAGCCCCGAAGATCCCGAGAAGTGAAATTTCTGATCCGAAGATATGCCCGCGAGGAGCCCGTTTTTTTGTGAAGATCTTCGGTTTCACCGAAGAATACTACCTCTACAAGTCGTAACGTTGTCCGATCATCTTCTGATCAAGTGAGTGTATAGTTACTTTCTTCTAACACATAAATATAAAGTATTAGCTATGAAATACGTGCTATGTGTTATATATTATTTGTCTATTTGAGATGGGCTTGGAATTGATGTTTTTATACGGGTGTTAAATGATTTAAACTGTGTTTGTATTTATATCTACAAAAATGTTGGGTAGAACATGGATAGATGGAATAGTTGGTGACGATGCGACTTCGTGCCTATTGAGTAAGCCTTGGTGACGATGCGACTTCGTGCCTATTGAGTAAGCCTTGGTGACGATGCGACTTCGTGTCTATTTGATAAATCGTGGTGACTATGAGACGTAGTGCCTATTGTGTAAACCCTGGTGACTATGATACATAGTGCCTGATAATGTGAACCTTGGTGACTATGGAGTTAGCGCATCTTAAGTAAACCTTGGTGACTATGGAGTTAGCGCATGATAGCTATGGATTTAGTATCTGATAGATAAACTTTGGCAGCAATGGACTTCGTGCTAATTCCTAAGGTAAATCCTTAGGAATGAATGAATGAAGGATAATTGGTTCTTAGGGTAAACCCTTAAGAAATAAAGGAGATATGGGGATGGGTATTTGGGTTGATTGTTTGATGATTGAATAATAAATATATTATTGTGGGTTGAAAACCCTATATGCTCACCAGGCTCCCAATCCTGACCCTCTCAGTTTTCTTTGTATTACAGGTTATGGCACGAGGGCTTAAGTTGGCTGACATAACGAGAGATTTTGGATTATAGGCCAGTAGTTATGAATAATTGTTATAAGGTCTGTTTTGTTCTGTTTACAGGTTATGGCACTAGGGTTGCACGTACACCTTATGAGTGTTAGAATGCTCAAAACCCTTCATGTATAATTAGTGAAAACTTAGATCCAAGATATTTAGGGTTGTATGTTCACCATAGGATGTTGTAGTATACTAAACTTCAATAGTGGTATCAGTGCCAAGACTTGTTTTCAATTATACTTGATGCAAATGGCTGAAAATCGAAGTTTTTTTGCTGTCTGGACAGGGGACTCGACGAGTCTATTGAGGGATTCGACGAGTCAATGTACAGACTCGTCCAACTCATCGAGTTGGAGCCCCTGACACTATATATTCGAGTTTTTGGCTGGAATTGAACTAGGAATATTACCCTAAGCTGTTTTTGAACTTATAAACCTGTTTTTGATGTGGTAATGTTCATGCTAATCCAATTTCAAAGATAATTGTCATAATTTCAAGATTTGTATTAGTTTATATGTTCATGCTAATTTCTTGAAGATTGATGATTTGAATTATCTTGTTCTTATGCGTTGGTTTAGATTAATAGAAAAATTATGTGGATATTTGTTTTCAATCCAAATTGATCTAAATGTTATTCATAAAATATGTTTTTGTAACTTGTCCTCAAGTTATATGAAAAGTCTCATTTATGATTTTTAAAACTCATAAGATTTCCATAAGTTATGAAAATGAAGAGTCTCATTTTTTTAAATGCTTTAAAGTCTTCCATAACTTGTCCTCAAGTTATGGAACTTGAAGAGTTTTTCATTAAAACTACTTTAAACTCATATGTTGTGGATACCAAAAGTTTTTTGAATTGTTCAAAATTTTCCCTCAAGTTTATGAATTTGTAAAGTTTCCCCCCCATGAATACTTTAATTCCAAGTTAAACACTTAGAATTTTAAAAGTTAAAATTCAACCCTTATACTATTATAATATTAATAGTTAATAGTTATATATATGTATAAGAACAAAGTCAGTCTTACCCTTATAGGCCTCATTCACGAAGCCGGTCTATAAGGGGGTATAAGGTTACTGCCTATTAAATAACAGTTTAATGGGTGTCCATTCTCACCCACTGCTTCCTTGACTGGTGGAGGGTCGTTAGCCGAACGGGTTTGACAGGACATTAATTATCCCTTCATTAAAAGTATAATGATAAATACTAAGTAACTAAACACTTAGTAATTCCCAATCTTAGTTACTTAGGAAAATGTGAATTTGGTGCTAACCCATGAAATTGCACTTTGTACCTTACCAAGTCGTTGGTGGAGCGTGTGTGGGTAACCGGCACACTGACGTGGACTAGTAAGAGTGGAAAAGGGTGACTTAATTTTTATCATAGATCGGTGGAGCGTGTGTGGGTAACCGACACATTGATTAGGTGATAAAGATTAAGGGTACCAAGTTAATTTTCATAGTTATTCACACCTTGTTTGTGATCCTCGGTATCCCAGTGACAAACTTGAAAAGGTACAATCGAGATTTAAACATGCCATTGAAAAGTTCAATGAATCTCAAAATATCTAGGAGTTTCAAACCAATTAAAACCTAATACCTATTTCGTTTTTCATGGTGGAAATTGGTGAATCGTCATTTGTCTGCCTTCAAATATTTTGTAGCTTGGATTACGACATCCCTCTTCCAAGTTATAAAATATTGTGTTGGGTCCTAACCTTAATATTCCATATTGGGTGTTATATTAAGGACTTAAATCAACTAAACTTGAATTTCTCCCTCTTAAATGTCTAGTTCAGACAACTATGGTCTTCCTTATCCTTTTGGAAAAGGCCTTCCCATTGAATATGATATCCCACATGGCAATCAAGGCGAAAGATTAATCCCTTTATTGTGCATTAATGGGACTGGAAATGATACTTCACTTCCTCTACCTCCTCTAATAATTCTCTCTAACCCACAAGTTCAAGGTCACTCAAGCCCTATTGGCAAGCAAAGTCAATGTGTTCTCACATCTTGGAGATGAAGTCACATATTGACAAGTTGGGAGAGTTGGGTGTCAAAGTGTCAAGGAAGTTGGCTGTTGACTGGGTTCTTCAATCACTTCCTAAGTCACATACTGAGTTCTTTAAGGATTACTGTGTAACAAATTATGACATGAACCTTATTGATCTTACCTATTTGCTTGTTGTTGCTGAATCAACAATGATTTAGGGCACTGGTAAAGCAAATTTGATTGGAAGATCTACTTCCCAAACTTTCATGGGCATTGACAATGGAAACATTGGAATTCCAAAAAAATCTTCGCTTCCCAATGGAAAGGGATCGGCCATAGTCTACTCGGTTGACCAAATGGTAAAGAGAAAGGCTAAATCTAAGATAGTCCCATGTACCATTACTAAAGAGTCCATATGTTTCTATCGCCAAAGGAAGGGGCATTGGTTGTGAAGTTGCCTATTTACCTGAAAGTTCACTAGGATGGTAAAAGTCAATAAATTTGACTATGCTTCAGGTAAAGTCCACTATCTAACTCTATTAAGTTCCTATTTGGATATTCTTATTACATGATGTGACTAGGTCGCATTTTGCTGTTTTGTAGAATCGAAAAAGGGAAAGGAAGCTTAGAAGAAGAGTATGTTGAATCTGATCGCGAAGATGGATTTCGATCGCATGATTCGAATATCAAAATTTTAAGCTACTGCTTAAGAGTTATGATATATTGTTTTGGAATAGATAACAACATGTTTTTCATATGCATTTTCATTGTAAGGATAAGTTTTTTTCTGTAAGTTTTAAAATAAAAGAAAAAGTTTTAATTTTATTTATTTTAAATATCCTTACAATGGCATTTGTGAAAAAATTATTGTTTATATGATTCCATTGATAGCAATATTGGAAAATGGATTTGATTCTTTCGTTTGTGGTAGTGTCATAATTTACCAAATAAAGAAAGATTCTCCTCAACCAAGTTTCAGTTGGATAGAAACTTGGAATCATGCAACTTGTATTGTATGATGAATGAGAATTTTCATCTTTGGGAAATTAAGACTAACTCCTTGATCACATGTATATGTTGATGGGTTTTAGCCATAAGAACTTTCCTATGTGCGCATGCAAAACCCTAATGCTTGGATCTAGGCTTTCTAATTAAACATGCTTTGAATCCAAGACTTCTAATGACTAATTAGGTTTAAGAACAATACAAAAACAGATCTAGAATCATACCTTTGAATCTCTTGTTCGATCTTGTTGTCTTGGAGCTCTAGAGTCACAATTGTCACTCCTCTAATGGCTTACAAACACCAAATTGCAAGGAGGATGATTTCAGAGAGAGGATAGGGGAGGAAATTCGGCCAAGGATTCTTTATTCTCAATGAAGTGCCAATTTCCCTTTGCCATAGGGTCTATTTATACTTGTTGACTCCTTAAGGGTTACAACTTAAACCCTAGTTGGATAATCTTCTCTTAAAGCAATCCATATCCTTTCCTTAGATAACCTTGGACGATTTTAAGCTATCCCTAGCTTCTAGAGTTCGTCCATTCTCTATCCAATAAGGATTTACAGTCTAAAGTTTAACTATCAAACAATTGACAGTTGATACCCTCTTATTTAATTAATCTCTTTAAGTCACCAAATTAATACCAATTAATTTATGACTTATATTAATCAAATAAAAATATTATTATTCTTTATATTATTCTCATAATATATTAATAATATTTATTCTCTCTTAATAAATCATCCTATCAAGTTGCTATGGTGAAGGCAACCCAAAAGGACCATGCACAATCGGGTTAAATACTTGCCTAATATAGTTGCAGCCTTAGACACTATTCCAACATATGTGAGTCAAGATAAGGATTAGGGGACCAGGTACACTTCAGTGTGCGCCGGTCAGGTCCACCACAAAGAATGATACGGCTATTCGTCATGATTTACCTAAGGTTTAGTAAATATGGTTATGCTTGCAAGTTTAAGTATAATTCTGAAACATTGGAAAAGTTTTAATGTTTGGCGGAATGAATGAGAATAATCAAATTAGGCAGTAAGATAAAAGTTTCTCCAATCTGAAAAGATGGGAGAGTACTTGAGTATCTTGTTATATGATTATCTTAGTGATTATGAAACCATGTCACAATTGATTCTCTAAGAATATCTTAGTGTGTTTGTTTGACTAAGAAGAGGAATCGTGAATTGTTGAATTGGTTAAATCAAAAGATAAATCATACTTCGTTCCAAAATTTAGTCTTAGAGTGATACTCCAAGATTGTAACTTGAGTGACATAATCTTAAGAAGGTTTAAAACACTTGTCAAATGTAGAGGAAAATGTTTTCTTACTCTTGTACATTTGAAATTGGTAAGTTGTGATGTTTTGGATAAAACAAAAAACAGCTGTGACCAATTGTGTGAAGTGTTTGTCTTGATAAAGAATTCGCACTAACTCTTGAATATTGGTTTTGTCAAAGAATGGTCCTTGACAAGAGAATTTTATATGTCAAGAGGTCAGTGGGAGTCTTAAAGATCTTGAAAAGTTTCAAGAACTAATCAAGAATAAAACATGTTGTTTATCACTAGCGCACGACTTGAGGTTTGTAACCTATCGTGTTGACATATTTTTGTTTCTGTGCCCATTCCAGTTAAAGTTGACTATGCATGCGAGATCTATGAGTTCTCAATTGTTCGCATGAAAACCTGGAAGCAATGGTAGGCCCTTGTGCTACCAGGTGGCAAGAAGTTAAGATTGAACAAAGCAATGGTAGGCCCTTGTGCTACCAGGTGGCAAGAAGTTAAGATTGAACAAGCAATGGTAGGCCCTTGTGCTACCAGGTGGCAAGAAGTTATGACAAATTCACATGGATAGAAACACATACACCATAGAAATCTATGTGTCATAAGGTTTCTCTTCGATTCATGAAAATGATGGTGAGGAAACGGTTTCGCTAAATAGATTTTAAGTAGATAGCAATTGTGATATTTGCATTCTCAAAGTCGTTAGTGGAGTGTGTGTGGTTAACTGGCACACTAACATCGACTTGTGAGAAATGACAAATGTCTAAACAATTAAGACTATGATTACGACATCCCTTTTCATAGTTCTACAAATTGTTTAGACACACATGTGAGCTATCTAAGGAAAGGTGTATGATTTTGATAAAGTTTTTGTCACACCCCAAACCATGGATGGCGGAAACGTCCGGGGGTGGAGGACTTCATGTATAGTATCACAACGTGTATAATAGTGCTCAAAGTAAAAACAACCATCATAAATATAATTGAAAAAGTTACACCAATGTATATGTTTACATGATTCAAATCAATTACATTATGATACAAAATGAACTGTTTGATGATTTATCGTCCCATCCTCAAAACGCTGTTGATTTCCTATTTCACTGAATTCCTGAGAATACAAGTAGTTTTGAAAAAGTGTCAAACACAAAGGTTGGTGAGTTCATAAGCTTTTGACAGTAAGAGTTTGAAAATCGATCTTTGTAAAGAGGTGTATGTTACCAAGAAAAATCCAATATTTTCCTTATAAAAGTTATGTGGTCCTAAATACCAGGACCGAAAATGAACAAGTATTTGTCATACTTAAAGATATAAAAGTGGTTTCAAATTGGCGTAAAAACCCTTTCTGATTTGAGAAAACTCCCGTAATGAATGGTGTGTAGTCTTAAATACCAAGACTGAAAATATACAACAATATATGTAATTATTGATATAAAAGTGATTTTAAATTGACATAAAACCCCTTTTTTTTATATGAAGGCGTACAAGTATTTTTCCATACTTAAAGAAATTTTAGTGAGCTAAATCGACATAACTCACTAACTTAAAGTTAGAACCCGTAAATCTTATGATTTGTTAATACCACATGTGAGCTATCATAACCATACTTGACTTAGACGATCTCATAAAGCGACGTTCTTCAGGCGTCGCCATTAAATGACACTTGTCACCACATACCTGCCGGTCTAGCTGTTGCAAGCAGCTCAGGTGTGGGTTTGTCAAACCCAATATAGATCTATACACAACTATCACGTTCTCCCTACAAGAGACTTTGGTTACAATTTACAGGACTTTTTGAATTGGTTACTTTGGAAGTAACCCGAAGCGAATGACTCACAAATTTATTCATTAACAGATTTACGTGAACTAAACTGAAAAACTTTGGTAAATAAGTTTGAGAAGTAAATGATACATAAACTATACCTATTATTGTTTATCCAAAATGTTTGTAATGTATAGGAACTCTTTTATGAAAATGCATTAGTGTTATGAATCCATAAACTATGCTTATTATAGCTTAATATACGTGTTCTAAATGAGTGAATAATCTTATCATGAACGACTAAGTTTCAGTTTATGATGATAAACTAACAAGGAAACACATTCAATATTTATAACTTATTGTTATACACTTTGCTCAACATAATACAAAGTGTTATGAAAGTTATAAGCTGTTAACTAATTTTAACCTTTCTACGCTGTTTTAGAAAAGTCATAGAAAAATCTTACGAAGTCGAAAACTAAATCTGTAAACTCTGTGAGTTCCCAAAATGTGTCTAGTTTACTCATAATTTTTATCATGATTTTTAATGACCTCCAACTTGGTTGAAAAAGTCCATAATCACAGACTGGTCCGGATTGGTGTTTAAAATGATAGGCAGTTTTGTAAAAATCACCATAAATTGTAGAAAAATCGTATGAAGATGTTCAAGTAGTCATTTTAAAGCTAAGAACTTGAAATATTTGCACCTAATACAGTTTTGAAAACTAAAATGTTTAAGTTGTCCAAAACAGTCCGTGAATGGAGTCCAACGTTTCTGATGAAAGTTGTTAGGAAAGTTTAGTTATGTTCTTGGTGTTTTAACTTGTATTCCCCCCTTAAAAACTTAAGAAAACATGAAAATGTAGGGGTATGAACTCACCTTGAGTGATTTCAGTAGATGGATGATGGAGAAAAGAAGTGTTCAACTCAAGAACACTTGGGAGATGCTTGAAGATTTGAGGAGCTAACAACAAATATGATGATATTTGTGTAAGCAATCTATGATTTGGATGAAGGATAGTAGAATATCTAAGTGTAGGAGGAAGATACTTACCAAATGTGGAGGAAAAATCTAAGATTAGCCCTTGAATCTCGAATTTTTAGAGAGAGGAAGTGAGAGAGAAAATATGTTTGATCTTTGGTGGAAGAATGAGAAAATGAGAGAAGTGTGAGGAGAGGGGAGAGTTTTCTAGCCTTTGACCAATTATGTGGTTGGAAAAAGGTGGGAAAAGTACAATGAAGTGACTAGGTATGGGCTGATGGGGAATTGTGACATGGAGTGGGTATGGGAGGTTGCTTGTGTCATAGATTAAAGCAAAGTCAACAATCCACCAATAATATCCCGCCAACTCTTCTTGGATAAGGATTATACTCTAAAAACGTGATTAATTAATAATTATGGATCCTTATATGTTAAAATAAAGTTTTGGGTGAAAATCCCGCGTTAAAACAATTAAAAACGAGGCTAAAATGAAGTCGTAGTCGAAAACCGGGAAGAAAAGGGCATTACAGCAAGACTCCTCGGATTGGGCCGGAGGTTCGGTCCCTACTGTTGCTGGGTCCGAAGCGAAATGAGGCGAAAGAGAAAGAGGCGAAGAGCAGGTTCGGTCCGAAAGCAGCAGGAGCGAAATAGACCGAAGGGCAATATGGAGCGAAATGGACCGAGACTCGGGTTCGGGTCTTGTGCGAGGTTCGGGCCCGAAAGGGAGGTTCACTTCTGACACTTCGCTTCTGACAAGTTCGGCTCCTTAAGAGGGGTTTCGGGTCGTTTTTACCCCGTTTTAAGCCGTTTTTGACCTGGTTAAGGGTCGGGATGACCCGAAAGACTACAAAAAGTTTAGAGAACTTTTGAGAGAGATTTGGGAGAGATTTCATATTCTTGGAGAGATTTCTCATATAAAGAGAGATTTAGGAGAGATTTCACATACTTGGAGAGATTTGGGAGAGATTTCACATACTTGGAGAGATTTCTCATACAAAGAGAGATTTGGGAGAGATTTCGCATTCTTGGAGAGATTTGGGAGAGATTTCACATTCTTAGAGAGATTTAGGAGAGATTTCACATACTTGGAGAGATTTCTCATCCAAAGAGAGATTTGGGAGAGATTTCACATACTTAGAGAGATTTCACATACTTAGAGAGATTTAAGAGAGATTTCACATACTTGGAGAGATTTGACATACGTGGAGAGATTTAGGAGAGATTCTCGATAAAGAGAGATAGAGTGAAAACGATTGAGAGAGGTTTCGTGTGTGACAAATGTGAGTGTCCGGCTTCACGATGTAAGGTCCGTAAACCCTATTAAGCCTTGTTTAAGGATTTTACACACTCCCGATGAGTATGCAACATTGTTTTATCGGTTTGGCTCGTCACTTACCACGGTTTTAGGTTAAGGAGATCTAGATGTACGTTCTTTTCGATTTGTGATCTCTCATTAGAATAGCGAGTTGTTTAGAAATTACATAACGTAAACTCTAGTACCCACAGGCAAATTGAGTCGAACGGTTTGACTTGTTGACTTCAGTTGACTTTGACTTGACCGGAAATTGACGGTTGTCATAGTTTTATCAAAGCATCTCGTATCAGAAATCTAAACTTTGGTAAGAAATTCAATAAAGTATTGCTTTCTAGAAGTCCAACTGATTTCTAAGTACATGTCAAAGCTAGTGGGATCATAATTGTTATGCTAGTGGGGGCATAATTAATTATGATAAGTGTTGCAAGTTCGCAATGTTAATTATAGAAAACGAAACTTTCAATTGGGAAAAGTTGTTTTGCTATAATTAAGGGAGAGGAAATTATACTTCATTTCAATTCTAAAAGCTTAGATTGAGATTTTAATCATCTTTAGTCAACGATATACATGTGAATTTTATGTTGGAATGGTTCAACATAAGGAAATTCTATATATATTGCGTTCTCAAAATTCGATTATGATTACGACATCCCTCTTCATAGTCGAATTATGAAAACATGGAAAATAAAAAATATTGTAGCAAAAGACTAGTCTAGGATCATGTCTTTATGTGAGACATCATGAATCGTGTCCCATATGCTTTGGGTATAGGATCGATTACATTTTCTATAATATTCATCATTTATATTTTTTCCAAATGCCTGGGGCATTAAGAGGGGAAAAGGCTTAGAATTCGATATGACTAAAATGATTAAGCAATTGTCGAGGACAATCTGAGGTTTACCAAAGATTGGTTGCTCATGGACAATTTGAAGTATAGTGTTAATTTGGAAAGGACCATATTGACATATTCTGAAAAGAGGCAACTCTTAGTCAGAAGTGATAGTCAAAATGGGAATGTGGAAATGTTTCCATAGGAGGAAGATATTCATTAAATCTATGTAAGATTAGAAAAAATTAATGCAAGAAGGATGTTCAAAGGAATGTAATTTGAATGTCAGACTTCGTTTCCATGGAATTGCTCTCCATTGGAATACTTTGTAATGTCTGTTTCCAAGTCTTTGTGACTTTTGTGCATAGTCATTACAAGAGGATTGATGTCCACAAAAGTACCCACTAATTTTAATATTTATAACCTAACAAACTTAGACTATCTATGCACTTATAGGCAGTGTACCTAGTCAGTTTACAGTATAGCTTAGGTAAGTCGGGTGTCGATCACAGGGAACGGTTGATTAATTTAATATATTTAATTATAGGTTATAGGTCACACGGAAAGAATAAAGAAATAAATTTCAAACTAACAATTAATTAACTACTCTCGATAAACTAATAGGAAAACAAATTTCTTCAGGTACTTTGGTTTAGACAAATTACACCTTAAAAACATAGACAATTGCATATATAAATTCATTTATTCATATTCACCGATTCCTAAAATGATTAGATTCGCGTTCACTATAACCAATCCTTTAGCAAACAAGTCAATTTAAACAGTGATCAGTTGATTAAACTAACATGCTTCCTAGTGTTCAGTTCGTATCAAGCAAGACTTGTAAATATAGTCAATCAAATTAATCATTCAATTAACCTCTTGTTAATGGTCATCAAACAAGGCTCACACATTAACTTTCTTATTCTCAAGTTAATCCTAGTTTCACATTCGTTATTTCTAGACTTATAATCTCGATGGTCATCACAAATTATAAGAGACATGCAAATCAAGCAGATGTTCATACAACTTAATTCACTTAACAATTAACAGAAAATAATCATCATTAACACATGAGGATCTTTTAACAAGCTTGGCAAGATAAATTAAAAACAAATAAACTATTTAATATAGCAATTAGTCTAATAATCAAAGCTTCATTCAATCATAAACACAAAGTAAAAGGTTTTTACACCCAAATCAGAAACTAAATACAGAAAAGTACCACAATGGAATGCTAAACATGGTCACGTTAGCAATCCATATGATTACCGACATGTATCCGCTCTCCGATCCTTCCGCTCTCTGCTCCCGTTAGCTTAACGGCCTTCCGGCCGCCTTCTAAACCCTCAAAACGGCTTAACAGAAGTTAAATATCGACTAAACTAAGTTGGAAGTCGAATCCCCCTCCTGGTTAGCTAAAAATCGACTTTTATAGCCTTTATAACCGACTTACGTACGCTGGGCGTACGTAAGATTATGCGGGGCGTACTAAGGATAATTACGCGATCAAGTTTATCCGATGCAAGTCTGTACGCGGGGCGTAACCTTAAGGTACGCGGGGAGTACTTCACTTTGGTCGCTACGCGGCGCGTAATAGATATGGACGCGGGGCGTACTCACTCCTTCAACATTTTTAATTTGTTTTAGCTTCTACGTCCGGTTTCCGCTTCAGTCTTTTCTTTTGTGCTTTATCGACAACAAATAGCTACAAAACATAATTCAAAGCATTATGAGTACTTTTTAGTTCTAAAAGAGAATAAATAAGGCCAAAATATTAAGATAAAGTGCATAAAAATACATATAAAAATACATATATCAAGGATCAATGCATATAAGTTTGGAATCTAACAGATTTCAGTAAATGGCAAAGAATCTTGTATTCTTACATTTGTGGTAAGGATTTGGGTTTGTGAAATGAGTATCATTGGAATCATGTTCAATTGGTCTATTTCACAAAGTAAGGATCATAGACAAACATAGTGTGCATACTTGGAGTATGGCATAACTATAGTTTGGACAAACATAGTATGCATGCTTGGAGCATGGCATGGCTATTGTTTAAAATTCAAGTATAAAGTTGATTATTCGAAACATTATACAATGAATAATGAGTAATCAATATGGTGTTTAAATAAAAGGTGTTTTATTTACTCTCAAAGGTGCTTGGGGCCATATTGTTGGCACCTGAAAGTGAACCTCTAGCAATCCTAAATGCATATTCCGAAGGATGCTGATTCCGAAGATGGATATGATCCGGAAGCTGTCCGGAGCTGGTTAAAGGGAGTGAAGAATTTCAAAGAGCGCATTCCGGAACTGATCCTTTTGTCCGGAATGGTCATCGATCCGGAACAAAGTTTCATCTCCGGAACATCACTTGTCCGGAATGAAGTCATTTTGTCTGTTATGTATTTATTAATCTTGTCTTGTATTTTGATGTAATGTTTCATAGGACTTAGTCTAAAGTTGTTTAGGACAATCAGAATGTATGGCTTATGTCTTTTGTCCGGTCTTATGTAAACATCAAGGTTAATTCGTTGAAACTTAGTCTCCTATAAAAAGGAGCTTTCAATACAAGTCAACTACGGATCTTTCACTCTTATATTGGCATTTTATTCCCTATCACATTTATAACATTCTTCTTGTTCCTCATTTATCAACTTTACTTTGATCACTATTTACCTATTCTCATTTAATGTCTTGATCATTTGTTGAATTGATTATCTAAGACTTGACTGGTCTTTCCAGTCTTGACTTGAACATCCATTATTAAGCAGACATTGATCTCAAGCATTCACTCAAGGTTTGAGTTTTCAAACCTTGTCCCTGCGTAAAGATCTTGATCTCACAATTGGTATCAGAGCTCGAGTGGTTGTCCTTTGAATCCATTAGATCAGATTATCGTTGGTTTGAATCTTCCTTGGAAAATTCAACCATTTCTGTGTTAAGGATAAAAGTTCTTCTATATACCACTTAAGCTCTAAGATATCTTGACTTCAATGGCTGCTTCAAATCCTCAACAAATGATTTCAATGGAAATCGCAAATAGTGTTGGTGGCCCTACACATGCCTCATTGCTAGTTGTGGAAGAATATGATTACTGGAAAGTTAGAATGGAAAGATTTTTACTAGCCAAAGAGAAAGGTGAAAAAATTTGGAGATCCGTCACACATGGTCCTCATGTTCCTGTAAGAACAGTTGTAAGAGATGCAGCTGCTCAACTCATGAGAGAAGATGAAGTTCGGCCAGCTCCTCTAACTGCAGATGATATTGAGAAACTGCATGTTGATCAAATTGCCTTCTCTGAAATGGTGTTTGGTGTTCCTCCATCACTCTTTGAGCACATCAAGTTATTTAAATCAGCCAAAGAAATTTAGGGCACACTACCAGATCTGATTGAAGGTTTAGAAAACATGAAGGATAAACGTCTCACCTCACTTATTAATGACTTTGACACCTTCACTACCACTCCAGGTGAATCTGTAGCCTCAACCTCCAACCGATACCGAATCGTTGTTAACAACATGACCGCTCACGGGATTGTTCGAACTCCTCTCGAGTACAATCTCAAGTTCATTAACAGTCTTGGTAAGGGATGGGGAAATGTTAAGTCCTGCCTTCAAAGCAATGGTTCCTTAAAAAAATTGAAACTCTATCAACTTTTTGATGAGCTTCAAGGACATGAATCAAACGTTGCTCAAACCATTAGAGAACTTTCCGGAGGACCACTTGCTCTAGTCAGCTCTTCTGAATCGATCATTCCGATCCCACTTGCTCCAGAACCTTACAAACCTATGGTTCCACTACCTCGTCCGTCCCCAACTTCCCTTCCTACTCACAACTATCCTGATGGTGATTCCGAAACCTTAGATTCTGAACTCCGTTTCCAACAAGAATTTGCCTTACTTTCCATGAAATACAAACGACCTTTCAATTCTTCTTACAAATCTTATCAAAATAGATTCAACGCTCCTCAACAAAACCATCCTCAACCATATACTTCTTCAGAACCAAAAAAAATATTCGAAAATCCTCAGAAATACAAGCCTAATCTCACTAAACCACAGTCGACCCCAGAATCCTGAAAAAATCTCAACTCGGAAAAGCCAAAAATCCTGTGTCATAAATGTGGTCATGCAAACCACTTTGCCAAAGATTGTCTTGCTGACTCACCTCAAAAACCAAAAATCAAAGACTCAACTTAGTATGTCTGAAAAGCACGAGAATTGGCTGAAAGTGAGAAAGCATTTGTTACTACTATTTCAAGAGATGTCGAAGGATACTGGTCGTCGGCAGATGATGATGATGTAGTAACTGGAAGGAACATGTGTTTAATGGCAAGACAAACCGTTGTATGTGATGAAGGTTATTGGTCCTCTGGTTCCGAATGTAACGCCTGTGTTTCCGGGCTTGCCATATTTAGCAATGTAATAGTCTAGGTTAACCTTTGTAACCCGTTTTGAAATAATAAGAATGTATTATTTGAGTATTATGTGCTTAATTGCTTAATTATGTGGTCTGATTAATTATAATTAAAATAAGCGTCAAATTTTAAGTGTAAAATAAACTTAATATCTTTGGTTAATGTTGTAGTAGTCGAAACGAGGTTTCCGAATATATATAGAACGCCCAAATCTGATTTCGTATGAGGAAGTTATGATTTATCGAAGTTCTAGCTTAGCGGTATACAGCCTGTTTTACCCGATTTGAGATCGAGCGGTTGTTAGCCGAAGCAATCTAAATGAGAATCGAAGATCTCATTGTTGGTATTGAGATGATAAAAAGTTAGGCGAGAACGGACGTCAAACGAAGAAGTTATGAATTTATAACGAAAGTTTCTGTCGCGGCCTATTAAAAATAACTAATAAAAATAAAGTCAAAATTAGCCGACGGAGTCTAAACGAAAGTCGTAGAGCGTAGTCTCACCTTCGCGTGGATATAAAGAACGTCGAAAACGGAGTTCGTATGAAGAAGTTATGAATTTCCGAAGTTTATTAATCATTTTATATTTTTATTTAATTCAAAATTCGGAGGCATTATCCGAAGCCGAGTCACCGGTGTAATCCGGAGTACGCCCCGCGTACGAGGTTACGCTATCGCGTAACTCCGATAGTGTCGACACTTCGGATGACGCATGCAATGACGATTTCGGACGCGTACGCGCTGCGTACGCCTGTACGCCCCGCGTACTCCGAGGTTCCAGCCTCTATATAAAGGATCCGAAGGCAGCCTCATTTCTTGTTCATTTTCTTCTCTTCTCTCTAGTCTTTTGCATAATAATAGGGATGAACCTATCATACCTATTGAGGAACCGGAATTGATTCCCGAGCAATCGGAGGAAGGGAACAATAGTCGCATGGTGAGTCAAGTTGGGACTCAAGAGGAACGAAGGAACGATCTAGAAAGGAGAAACAACAAGGATGGGCGTATGTACAAGAACTTCTTGGGCGCCAAACCGCCAAGTCTTTCTGGGAGCCCAAAGCCTGTTGAGATAATGGATTGGATCTCCGAAATGGAGATGGTATTTGAAAGTTGCGACTGTAGCAACAAACAGAAGACCGTATTTGCGGTTAGACAACTGAAGACTGGAGTCTTGAGTTGGTGGAAGTTGTTGGCAGATACTATGCCACGAGGAGAAGCCCTGAAAATGTCATGGGAGGAGTTCTTGGAACAGCTGAGGGTGCAGTATTGTTCGGAGATAGATCTGATTGATCTGAACAATGAGTTTCAAAACTTGAAGAAGGGGAAGATGAGCATAGATGACTATGCTACTGCATTTACTGAGAAGATGAAGTTGTTTCCGTACCTAGTGCCGACGGAACTCTCCAAGATTGAGAGGTTTGCTAACGGACTGACTGCTGACTTTGGTCCGACAGTCAAAATGGCAACCACTCTGAAAACGGCTGTTCGTGCAGCTAAGAATGTGGAGGGCCAGCAGAAGGAAAAGGGTCTGGAAAGAATAGATGTTGGAGAAAAGAGGAAGTTCGATGGAACTTCAGGGTCCAACAAGAAAAACAAGTTCTCGAAGTTTGGTTCGAGGGGAGGTGGAGGTGAAGCGAAATGGTGCGATAAATGTAAGAAGAAGCATCATGGAAAATGTGAGGTGGCAAACACATGCTACAAGTGTGGAAAGCCAGGGCACTATGCCAATGAGTGTAACCTCACAAAGAAAGTTTGCTATGGTTGTGGTGAGGAGGGTCATATGTCGAGAGACTGCCCGAAGAAGAAGGAGGCAGCTAGACCCAACATTCCGCCAAAGCCAAAGGCGAGGGCATTCCAGATGACACTGGAAGCTGCTAAAGATGAAGCTGATGTCGCTTCAGGTACCTTTCTCGTTAACGAATTGCCTACCCAAATTTTGTTTGATTCTGGAGCCAACTACTCCTTTATATCGCATGAATTTGGTAGAAAGCTAGCTTTGCCTGTTGTTAGACTAGATAATGCCTTATTAGTCGAAGTTGCTAGTGGCAAGTTTGTACCTGTTAGCTATCGCATGAAAAACATCTTAATTGATCTGAATGGGAATAAGTTCCACGAGGAATTATTGCCTATCGAACTTAATGGTTTCGACATCGTATTGGGAATGGATTGGCTTAGCGCCAACGACGCCGAAATTTTATGCAAGAAGAAAATAGTCAAAGTAAACCCGCCTGGGAAAGATTCGTTTATGGTGTATGGAGATAAACGCAGAGTGAATTCTGGAATCATTTCACTGATGAAAGCCAGAAAATGTTTGACCAAGGGGTGTACATCGTATTTAGCATTCGTGATTGATGCTAAGAAGGAAAAGAAGGTGATGCAGAATATTCCAGTGGTGTGTGATTATCCGGAAGTATTTCCCGAAGATCTTCCTGGATTACCGCCTGATCGACAAGTGGAATTCCGTATTGACTTGTTGCCAGGAACGACGCCAATTGCAAAAGCACCTTATCGATTAGCACCGACGGAGATGAAGGAGCTAATGATGCAACTTCAGGAGTTATTGGACAACGGTTTCATTAGACCTAGTTCATCACCCTGGGGAGCTCCGGTGTTATTTGTAAAGAAGAAAGATGGAAGTATGAGAATGTGCATCGATTACAGAGAGCTGAACAAGGCAACAATAAAGAATAGATATCCGTTGCCGAGGATTGATGACCTGTTTGATCAATTGCAAGGTTCGAGCTATTTCTCGAAGATCGATCTTAGGTCAGGATATCATCAGCTGAAAGTAAGAGAGCAAGATATCGAGAAGACTGCATTCAGAACTAGATATGGACACTACGAGTTCTTGGTTATGTCGTTTGGACTAACCAATGCTCCAGCAGCGTTCATGGATTTGATGAATAGGGTTTGTAACCCGTTCCTTGATAAATCCGTGATAGTGTTCATAGACGACATTCTGATTTACTCGAAAAGCCAGGAGGATCATGGCAGACACTTGCGAGAAGTATTAGAAGTCTTGAAGAAGGAGAAGCTGTATGCTAAGTTCTCCAAATGTAATTTTTGGATTCGTGAAGTCCAATTCTTGGGTCACGTGGTCAACCAAGAAGGGATAATGGTTGATCCAGCGAAGATCGAAGCTGTGACGAAGTGGGAACAACCGAAAAGCCCCACGGAGATTCGAAGCTTTTTAGGATTAGCCGGATATTACCGAAGGTTTATCCAAGGCTTTTCTTCGATCGCTAGTCCATTGTCAGCTTTGACCCACAAAGGAGCTACTTATGCTTGGGGTGAGAAGCATAAGGAAGCATTTGAGAAGCTAAAGAAGAAGCTATGCGAGGCACCGATACTTTCTCTACCCGATGGAGTTGAAGACTTCGATGTCTATAGCGATGCGTCTGGGGTTGGTTTGGGTTGTGTTTTGACCCAAAGAGAAAAGGTGATAGCATATGCGTCTCGACAGCTGAAAGAGCATGAAAAGAACTACCCGACTCATGATTTGGAGTTGGCAGCGGTAGTTTTTGCTCTGAAAATATGGAGGCATTACCTCTATGGCACGAAGTGCAAACTTTTCACTGATCATAAGAGTCTCCAATATCTCTTTAATCAGAAGGAATTGAATATCAGGCAACGACGCTGGCTAGAATTACTTAAAGACTATGACTGCGAGATACTTTACCACCCCGGTAAAGCAAATGTTGTTGCTGATGCTCTCAGTCGGAAAGTCAATCCTGAAAGGAAAAGGCCAAGAGCGTTGAGAATTGAAGTTGTCTCAACTATTTTGGAAAGTATAAAGAAAGCCCAGAGCGAAGCTTCTGAGAAGAATGACAGAAAGGAGGAACGTTTGGGCAAAACGTTGGTGTTCGGTGTAAACAGTCATGGACTGAAGGTGTTCCAAGATCGGATTTGGATACCTAAGACAGGAGGAGTCAGAGATCTTCTGATGGAAGAAGCTCACAAGACCATGTACTCGATTCATCCGGGTAGCACTAAAATGTATAGGGACCTGAAACCCTACTACTGGTGGCCGACGATGAAGCTTGATGTTGCAAAGTATGTGGCCGAAAGTGTGACTTGTGCGAGAGTCAAGACACAACATCAGAAACCGTACGGGAGTTTAGAACCTTTGCCTGTGCCTATGGGTAAGTGGGAAGACATTGCTATGGATTTTGTCACTAAACTGCCCAGAACAAAGAATGGTCACGACATGATTTGGGTGGTCGTTGATCGATTCACTAAGAGTGCGCATTTCATAGCGGCCAGGGAGAAATGGTCTATGGAGAAGCTTGCGAATTCTTACGTGAAGGAAATTGTGAGGCTTCACGGTGTTCCGTTAACGATTGTGTCGGATCGTGATAGCCGTTTCACATCGAGGTTTTGGAAAAGTCTACAAGAGGAATTGGGTACCAAGTTGTGTTTAAGTACAGCTTACCATCCGCAGACTGATGGTCAGAGCGAACGAACGATACAAACACTTGAAAATATGCTGAGAGCATGTACTCTGGAATTCCTAGGTAATTGGGATGAACATTTACCGTTGGTAGAATTTTCCTATAATAATAGTTTCCACTCGAGCATTAAGATGGCACCTTACCAAGCTTTGTATGGACAGAAGTGTTGTACGCCGTCTTGTTGGCTTGAGGCTGGGGAAAAGCAGTTTATGGGACCGGAGTTGGTTCATCAAACTGCTGAAAAGTTGAAAATAATTAGGGAAAGAATGTTAGCGGCTCAGGATCGTCAAAAGAGCTATGCTGACAAGAAGCGGAGACCGATAACTTTTGAGGTTGGGGATTCGGTTTTGCTTAAAGTCTCGCCGTGGAAGGGACTTATAAGATTTGGTAAAAGGGGAAAGTTGAGTCCAAGGTTTATTGGACCGTTTAAAGTTCTTCAGAGGATTGGGAACCAAGCTTACAAGCTCGAATTACCCAAAGAACTGAATGGAATTCATAACACTTTTCATGTGTGTTATTTGAGGAAGTTCACGGGAGAAGTTCCCGATATAATTCCAATTTCTGAATTGAGGATTGATGAGAACAAAAGGTTGGTTGAAGAACCAGAGGCAATTGTTGACCGAAAGACTAAGAAATTGCGACGCAAGATGGTTGGGTTAGTGCTTGTCCGATGGAAACACACGAATGGGCCGAATCTCACCTGGGAGACGGAGAGTGACATGATGGGTCGCTATCCGCATTTGTTTGTTGATGTGTGATTCCGGGGACGGAATCATTCTAAGGTGGAGAGAATTGTAATGCCTGTGTTTCCGGGCTTGCCATATTTAGCAATGTAATAGTCTAGGTTAACCTTTGTAACCCGTTTTGAAATAATAAGAATGTATTATTTGAGTATTATGTGCTTAATTGCTTAATTATGTGGTCTGATTAATTATAATTAAAATAAGCATCAAATTTTAAGTGTAAAATAAACTTAATATCTTTGGTTAATGTTGTAGTAGTCGAAACGAGGTTTCCGAATATATATAGAACGCCCAAATCTGACTTCGTATGAGGAAGTTATGATTTATCGAAGTTCCAGCTTAGCGGTATACAGCCTGTTTTACCCGATTTGAGATCGAGCGGTTGTTAGCCGAAGCAATCTAAATGAGAATCGAAGATCTCATTTTTGGTATTGAAACGATAAAAAGTTAGGCGAGAACGGACGTCAAACGAAGAAGTTATGAATTTATAACGAAAGTTTCTGTCGCGGCCTATTAAAAATAATTAATAAAAATAAAGTCAAAATTAGCCGACGGAGTCTAAACGAAAGTCGTAGAGCGTAGTCTCACCTTCGCGTGGATATAAAGAACGTCGAAAACGGAGTTCGTATGAAGAAGTTATGAATTTCCGAAGTTTATTAATCATTTTATACTTTTATTTAATTCAAAATTCGGAGGCATTATCCGAAGCCGAGTCACCGGTGTAATCCGGAGTACGCCCCGCGTACGAGGTTACGCTATCGCGTAACTCCGATAGTGTCGACACTTCGGATGACGCATGCAATGACGATTTCGGACGCGTACGCGCTGCGTACGCCTGTACGCCCCGCGTACTCCGAGGTTCCAGCCTCTATATAAAGGATCCGAAGGCAGCCTCATTTCTTGTTCATTTTCTTCTCTTCTCTCTAGTCTTTTGCATCGTTTTTCGTGCCGAAGCTACCCCGAAGTCCCGGTATCATACTCTAGCCCCGAGGCAAGTCCCGAGACCCCGAAGATCCCGAGAAGCGCGGTTCCCGAGTTGAAGCTCTGCCCGCGAGAAGTTCGATTTTCGAGGAGATCTTCCAGATCTGCTGAGGAATACTACTTCTATAAGCCGTAGTGCTGTCGGATCGTCTTCTGATCAAGTGAGTGTGTAGTTATTTCTTCTAATACAATAATACGAAGTATTTTATATAAAAATACGTGCTATGTGTATATATTTGGTTGTGTTATGTGTGAACGAGTATTCACTCTCTTCTATCTTATAGATCTGCTTATTTCTTTATGAGATATGTGTTATGTGTGTGTGCCTCGTCTGTTATGTGATATATGTGTTGATTTAAGCATGCTATACAGGTTTTCTTTAAACTATGTATACAAATGTATATTTTTATCTACTAATATGTTGGGTAGAACATGGGTAGATAGTTGGTGTGTAATAAACAGATGAGAGGCCTCGATGTTGTTGTTGTTGTTGATCTAGTTATTCAGCGGAGTATGGATAACGACCACGGACTCTTTCTAGACAGTCCAGTGGAACGCTAGCAGGTTCATAACCTGTAGGTGTTGTGAACGATGTGTTCACCGGTGTACTCTATCCCCCTCATGGTTGCCTTTAGGATATCTATTGTTGAGGAAACCCCTTAGCAGTGATGTCCGTCCCGATGAAAATCCTAGATTAGGTCCCTTGAGATAGTTGTTTTAGGGACGTAAAGTGAGGATAACGGGAATGGGTAATCGGGATAGTGATTGGTTGGTGAAATTAAATATAACTTATTTATTGTGGGTTGAAAACCCTATATGCTCACCAGGCTCCCAAGCCTGACCCACTCAGTTTTATTTGTATTACAGGAAGTGGCACAAGGGCGTAAGATGGATGGATCATCTTGTTGTTTTGTTTACAAGTCTGTATATGTATATATTTGTTGAATGACTTGTAATGTTTATCGTTTATGCTTTATGGTCTGTATCGGAACATGACATCCCGAGTTTTGATTATATAATGAAATGCATCTCTTGATGAAATGCTTTGATAAATATTATTTTATCATGTTTTGTTTTGGGAACAAATTCCGCAACTCTTTCAAATCAAAAGGATTTACTCTGAAAATATTTAAAAGCATAAATGAAAATCGGTCTTTTCTGGCCGAGATTTTGGGGATGTCACAGTTGGTATCAGAGCATTAGTTTAAGCGAACTAGGAATTTGTAGGATTTCTAGACTTAAACTTAGAATGCTAAATGGAATGATGAGATGTGTGTCTGTTGGATTTTGGACACGAGCACTAGTTTATTTTAGGAAAGTTGCCTAAAATGCTTTATGTGCTAAATTTTATATGTTGCCATATATGATATTATTTGTTCGGATCTACGGTCTGTTGCCGACCGGATCTGGAAACCTTATGTGTGTAGGATTCTAAGCGTATGTCTACGTTATTAGAACTAGCATGTAAACGTTTCGGAGTGATAAGGATGATTTGAATATCTATCGTGAATGAGGATCTAATTTCACCTTATTCGGTGTGTAGGTCAAAATGGTGAGAACGAGGAGTGGCGTTGGAAACGCGGATGAAAACAGGAATCAACCGCCAGTGATTGAGCAGATACCTGTTGTAGCAGCAGCACCAGAACCAATAACAATGGCTGCGGTGCAAGCCATGATTCGGGCTATGCTAGCCGAACAAAGGGAGGAGATGCGACAAATGTTGCATAATAATAGGGATGAACCTGTCATACCTATTGAGGAAAGATCGTGAATTAAGTCGTCTTAGATTACGTTTTGAGGATAAGAAATTGAAAATCGAGTCTTTAGAGCATGAACTTGTAATGTCAAAAGATGAATGTATCATTTTGCAAGATAAATTTGAAATCACTTATTCCGAATGAAATATTTTGATTTCTGACAACAAACGTCTCAATGCCAAAATTGATGTTTTGCATAACTTTGTTGACATGCTTGAAGCTGACATTTGGATGACTCATAATTTTCGTCATCCATGGTCAAAAGCTCCTGGTCTTGGAAGTGAATTTCCGAAAGTAATTGTTAGTCCCCTGAAGGATTTGCAAAATCTGACATTCATGGGAGAGGTTCCGAACATTCAACATTCGGACACTCCTGTCTCCCCATTGTCACCCTTTCCGGAGACTAAAAGATCCTTTGAGTCCCTAATTCCTGAGTTTCAACCCATAGTTGTTAAATGTCATGATTCCACGCCTCTTCCGCCTCTGATAAACCTGGACCTGAATCGGACCACAGAATATCATCATAGTCTTCAAAACTGTGTAGACCATGTTCCTATAACCAATCACGTCAATAACTGTGTGATTGAGGAAATCATTCCGGAAACAACTGAAGTCAATGCCTCAAATTTTGCATGGGCATCTGTGAATGATATTGTTGAAACTTCAAGAAATCAATCCTCTAATTCACGTGAATCAAAATCTGTAGTCCTTTCTAAATCCAAATTGGTTCCCATTTCTCCAAAGTTTTCAAATCCATCCAAAGGTCAGTCCTCTAGATCCTCTAAGAGAAAACCAATGTTGAATAGTAAAGATATTGTAGATCCCGAGGTAGAAGCTAGGAACGCTTACAAAAAGGAAATTAAGGATAGACAAAATTCTAGGTTCCTTGCCAACTCCAAACCAAACTCATTTCGAAACAACCCAAGGATGGTAGCACGTCAAAAACATAGTCAAAGCTCTTTTGTTCTGACTAAAATTCTGAAAAGACCTTCCAAATCTTTTGATTTTTCGGATCCAAAGGAAGTCCTTAGATCCACATCACCTCAAGGTCAAGTTAAAATCAAAACCATCCGAAATACTTTGACTAGTCCTCAAAGTGTCTCATCTGTCTTTATTGCAAAATCTAATGGCACAATTTTTAAACCAAAAATTTCTAAGAGCAATGTGCCCTCAACCAAATCCACCAGCTCAAATCATACTGTCTCAAAATCTTCAAACAAAAATCTTGTGTGGAGAATCAAGTTATCTGTTCGCAAATCAACTAACTCGGAGATAGCCAAAAATGTCACTTCTTCAAAAACCTTCACTTTGAAGAAATATGCTTCGAACCCTTGTGTAGTTGAATATGACTACTAGATAGATGAAAAGACTCCAGCGTTCTGTCTGTTCCCAAAGAAAAGAAATCTCACCAAGAAACAAGTAAGTGTTCCATTGTCTAAATCAAAGTCTAAAGTCCAAGCCTACGTCCCAAAGCCCAACTCGGAGCCTAAAAGCTCCATTGCTCATTAATTTCTATTTTGCAGGCACTTTGTGCTTCGGAGAAAGAAACAATATGGTATATTGATAGTGCTTGCTCCATGCACATGACGGGACAGAAGAACTTTCTACGAGATTTAAAGCTCTCTCCAAATGCTGGTTACGTAACATATGGCAACAACTCAAACTCTCAAATTCGTGGTTATGGAACTCTCACCAATGGAAACTTCTTTATTTCACATGTTGCTTATGTAGCTGACTTGAAACATAATTTAATAAGTGTTGCTCAGTTTACCGACTCAAACCGACGTGTGGAATTTTGCAAAAAATATAGCTATGTGATGACTGAAAACTGAAAAAGAATGTTTGATTAAGTCTCTTCGCAACAAAAACATGTACCCACTCGACATTAACATGATCATTGGCAAACCACAACTCTGTCTTCTTTCCAAAGCTGTTCCCGATGTTAGTTGGCTATGGCACCGAAGGCTCGCACATCTAAACTTTCGGTACATGAATGATCTCGTTTCAGGAGAAATGGTAAGAGGTTTACCTCTTCTCAAATTTGAAAATGATCATTTATGTGCTGCATGTGAGTGTGGTAAGCAATCAAAAAAGGTTTATCCTGTCATCATGGAAAAATCCATTTCGGATCCTCTGGAACTTCTACATATTGATCTTTGTGGACCATCCACTGTAGAGAGTCTTCATCATAAGAAATGTAACAACGCAAATTTTCAAACAAATTTTTCATTTTAAAAATAAAGTATTTTTAATTCAAAACAAGGCATAAATAATTTAAGTGTCATGTCAAGTACATATTGTCTAAATCCCAAGATCATAAAAACATCCTTCAGTGTGTACCGATCACGCCGGCGCCTTCCCACGGTCCTCGCTAATACCTGAAACACATACATAACAACTGTAAGCATAAATGCTTAGTGAGTTCCCCAATATACAACTTACGCACATACGCCTTTCCAGGCCCTGACCTTCCGGTCCATGTGTCTCAGGGGACTTCCGTCCCTGCTGGGTAAACCTTCCGGTCCTACCCACGCCGACCTTCCGGTCCATAACACAACGCCTTCCGACTCATAACATAATCGCCTTCCGGCCCATAACATAATGCCTTCCAGCCCATAATATAATCACCTTCCGGCCCATAACATACATAACACATATAACAAATAACTTACCACATATAGCATACATATCACATATCATATCTGACCTTCCGGTCACACAGTCAAACCCTTCCGGGTACAGTATAGTGAGAAGACTCACCTCATGAATACTGAAAGCTAGCAAATCCTGAAATCACTCGTGCTCGATCCGCCGAGCTACAAACTCCCTATAACATCATATATCTCTTATTAACACTTTTATCTTCTAAGTTAACTGACCCTAATAAGTCACACATAGGTCAACTCTGGTCAACGGTCAACGGTCAACGGTCAACGGTCAACTTGACCGGACTCGGCGAGTGCCATGGCGACTCGGCGAGTCTAGACGTCCTCCAATCCTCTAATATTCCCCTTCTACTCGTCGAGTATCCTCCTTGACCCGACGAGTTACTCCTGGAAGAATCGCGGGGCCACCCCGACTCAACTCGCCGAGTCTGAAGAACAACTCGACGAGTCCCAGTTAATCTTCAAGCTACTCGCCGAGTCTGTTCATCGAACTCGGCGAGTCCATGCCATGCAACCGCTCAAACTGCTTCCTAAGGTCAGAACTGCTTCGACCATTCATAGGTCTGTCCTTCCTAGACTGATCCATCACGTAAGGTCCTCATTTCGGTGCTCATGATACACCCCATGACTTATAATTCACATTTGACCTAAGGCATAAGGATTCCAATCCAAAACCTCCATCAATTCCCGAAATGCTCAGGCATGGGACATTCTGGACCTCCAAAGGTCCCAATACAGGGTTCCAATCGTTTGGGGGACTAGGGTAACATTCAATCTAGTCACAAAAGGGTTCCATAAACCCTAAATCCATAAACACATCAACATAGCAGAGTATACTCGAATTATTACCTGGATGATGTACTCTCTGTGTCCCCAATCCTCAGAACGTGGCTCCCTTGTTGTTCCCTTAGCCAAGCCCTTCTCTTCCTTGCACAACAACTCCTCCAAAATCAACAATGGCCTTTAAACTTGCTCCAGATGCGCACAATCGATCTAGGGTTCCTCTCAGAAGGCTAAAATGAACAATGACGGCCAATAAGTCCCTTTTATACGTCCCAAACCTGAACGGTTAGGGTTTTCGCTAAACAGCGCAGACTCGCCGAGTCCATATCTGGACTCATCGAGTCCAGTCACGAACCCGCGACCAGGTCTGCGATCCTACTCGGCGAGTCTAGGCTCCAACTCGCCGAGTCCCCTCTTAAAACACCCCAAAAACATAATTATAACATTACCTGAAATTCCGGGCTGTTACAACTCTCCCCCACTAGGACTAGACTTCGCCCTCGAAGTCTCACTCTGAAAATAGCTCCGGATGTTGCTCCCGCATCTCACGCTCCGGCTCCCAAGTCATTTCCGATCCCTTCCGGTGTTGCCACTGAACCAACACCAGAGGTACCTCCTTGTTCCTCAGAACCTTGATCTTCCGATCCCTGATGGCCACTGGTCTCTCGGCATAATTCAGGCTCGCATCCACCTGAATATCCTCTAATGGAACCACTGCCGACTCATCGGCTATGCACTTCCTCAATTGCGACACATGAAAAGTGTCGTGGATCTGTCCCAACTCTGCTGGCAACTCCAAACGATAGGCTACCCAGCCTATTCTTGCAATCACATGAAATGGCCCAATATACCGGGGCCCCAACTTGCCCCTCTTCCTGAATCGAATCACTCCTTTCCAAGGAGAGACCTTCAGGAGAACGAAGTCGCCGACTTGAAACTCATGCTCGGATCGGTGCCTGTCTGCATAACTCTTATGTCGGCTCTGGGCGGTCAATAACCTCTGTCTAACTTGCTGAATCTGCTCTGTCGTCTGAAGCACGATCTCTGTGCTGCCCATCACTCTCTATCCCACCTCTCCCCAGCAAATGGGGGTCCGACACCTCCTACCATACAACAGCTCAAAAGGTGGCATACCAATGCTCGAATGATGGCTGTTGTTGTAGGAAAACTCTGCCAAGGGTAAATACGCATCCCAGCTACCCCCGAAATCTAACACACACGCTCGAAGCATGTCCTCCAGCGTCTGAATCGTCCGCTCGCTCTGACCGTCTGTCTGGGGATGGTATGCGGTACTCAAATGCAATTTAGTACCCAGCTCCTCATGGAATTTCTTCCAGAACCTGGAAGTGAAGCGCACATCACGGTATGAAACAATCGAGATCGGCACCCCATGCCGAGATACCACTTCTCTCACATATATCTCCGCCAACTTCTCCGCTGAAGAACTCTCGCTGATGGCAAGGAAGTGAGCACTCTTCGTCAACCTATCCACAATCACCCAAATTGCATCAACTCCCCTGGCAGTCCTCGACAATTTGGTGATGAAATCCATAGTGATATGTTCCCACTTCCACTCGGGAATCTCCAATGGCTGTAACTTGCCATGCGGTCTCTGGTGCTCGGCCTTAACCCTACGGCAGGTCAAGCACCTCTCAACGAACCATGCGACGTCCCTCTTCATACCGGGCCACCAATACTCTTTCCTCAAATCCAAATACATCTTCGTAGCACCGGGATGGATCGAGAATTTCGATCTATGAGCCTCTTCCATCAAAGTAATACGCGTACCGCCCACGAACGGTACCCAGATCCGACCCTGAAACGTCAGAAGCCCTCGTCCATCCTTAACGAACTCTGAAATTAACCCAACGACCCGCTCTTTCTTCTGCATCTCTGGTCGCACAGCCTCGGCCTGTGCCCCACGAATAGCATCCAATACTGGAGTCATCACAGTCAATCTCAAACATACATCTCGCAATAGAGTGCTCTCCGCCCTGCGGCTCAATGCATCGGCTACCACATTAGCCTTGCCTGGGTGGTACAGGATCTCACAATCATAATCCTTGACCACATCCAACCACCTCCTCTGACGCATATTTAGGTTGGGCTGATCCATCAAATACTTCAAGCTCTTATGGTCCGTGTATATCGTACATCGAACCCCATACAGGTAGTGACGCCAAATCTTAAGAGCGAACACTACTGCCCCCAACTCTAAATTATGCGTGGGATATCTCGCCTCATGAGGCTTCAGCTGCCTCGACGCATAAGCTATCACATGACCCCTCTGCATCAACACTGCACCCAGTCCCGAAATCGATGCGTCACAATATACTACAAAATCTTCCATCCCTTCCGGAAGAGCTAATACCGGGGCTTCGTACAACCTCTGGCGAAGTGTCTCAAAGGAGGTCTGCTGCTCGGGTCCCCATGAGAATGCAACACCCTTCCGGGTCAATCTGGTGAGCGGCACTGCGATCTTGGAGAAATCCTTAATGAATCTCCGATAATACCCTGCCAGCCCAAGGAAACTCCTGATCTCAGAGGGTGACTTTGGCACCTCCCAACTCATCACCGCCTCAACCTTGGCCGGATCGACCAATATCCCTTCCTGATTAACAACATGTCCTAGAAATTGGACCTCCCGCAACCAGAAGTCACATTTGGAGAACTTTGCATAAAGCTTCTCCGACCTCAATACCTCAAGGATCTCCCTCAAATGCTCCTCATGCTGCTCTCTAGATCTCGAATACACTAGAATGTCTTCGATAAATACAATCACTGACCGATCCAACATCGGCCTGTATACCCTGTTCATGAGATCCATGAACACAGCCGGGGCATTGGTGAGCCCGAAAGGCATCACCACAAACTCATAATGCCCATATCGCGTCCTAAACGCTGTCTTCTGGACGTCCTCATCCCGCACTCTCACCTGATGGTACCCTGACCTCAGATCGATCTTGGAAAACCAAGATGCTCCCTGCAACTGATCGAATAAATCATCGATCCTCGGTAACGGGTAACGGTTCTTGACCGTCAACTTGTTCAACTCCCGGTAATCAATGCACATCCGGTGTGAACCATCCTTCTTCTTGACGAACAGAATAGGTGCTCCCCACGGCGAGCTGCTCGGCCGAATGAATCCCTTCCCCAGCAACTCCTGGAGCTGCGAGGACAACTCTTGCATCTCTGGAGGTGCAAGACGATAAGGCACCTTAGCAATAGGCGCGGCCCCCGGAACCAGATCGATACCAAACTCTACTTACCTCACAAGAGGTACTCCCGGCAGCTCCTCGGGGAAAACATCTGGAAACTCACGCACCACAGGGACCTCCTCAACTGACTTCGATCTCTCGGAAACCTCCCGCGTATCCATCACATACGCCACAAAACCCTTACAGCCCTGCTATAGACACTGCCTCGCCCTAGCGGCCGAACAAAAAGTTGATCCCGAACGGGTACCCTCGCCGTACACCGAAAGGACTCCCCCACTATGGTCTCGTATAGTCACCAGCTGACGCTCACAGTCGATGACAACGCCGAATCGGCTCAACCAGTCCATGCCCACAATGACACAGACATCACTCATCGCAATAGGAATCAGGTCAATCGGGAACTCAACCCCGAAAATCTCTAGCACGCATCCCCGAAGAACCTCCGTGGCACAAATCACTCTCTCGTCAGCTATAGAAACTCTCAAAGGTCGACTCAACAACTCACGACTAACGCTGATATGCTGACTAAAGGCTAAAGATACAAAGGACCTACTCGCACCCGAGTCAAATAACACTAGGGCAGGCACAGAGTTCACAAGGAAAGTACCTACGCATATAATAACATAAGCATAACATCTCGACATTAAAATAAATACATGAATTACAGCATACCTGCCACAACATCGGGCGCAGCGCGGACCTCCTCCGCAGTCAGCTGAAAGGCTCTCCCCCGAGCCCTCGGGGCCTCGGCCTTCACCGGTCGAGTCGCAGTAGCTCTGGCAGCAGGTGCAGATCCCTGAAGAAGCTGAGGGCACTCGGCCTTCCGATGGCCTGTCTGGTTGCAATGAAAGCAGACCGTAAACCCCTTGGGGCACTCCCTAGCAATGTGCCCCTCCTTGCCACACTTGTAGCAAGCACCAGATCGACATGCCCCATCATGACCCTTGCCGCACTTTCCGCAAGTGCGGCCCTTCGGACCTCCTGTCCTCGAATCGGCGGACTTTATCTGCTTGGCTGCCGGCTGGGACTAAGCCGGTCGCCGGTCCACCCGCTGAGACTCGGCCTCCTCCCTAGCCTGGGTCTCCAACTCAATCTCGCGCTTCCTGGCATTCGCCTGAAGCTCAGCAAAGGTATGATAGGTGGAGTTTGACACAAACTCCCGGATATCCCTCCTCAAAACACCCAAATACCGGCTCATCCGAGCCTGCTCTGTGGGCACCAGCTCGGGGCAGAACATCGCCCTCTCATGAAACTTCCGCGTGATCACCGCGACCGAATCAGTACCCTGCTTGAGGGTCAAGAACTCCTGAACCAATCGTTCCCTCTCCATCGGGGGAATGTACTCGTCTCTGAACATAGCAGTAAACCCCTCCCATGTCACTGCTGTAATCTCTGCCAAAGTGAAGTTCGCCGTCACGAACTTCCACCAATCCTTCGCTCCCAGACGGAGCTGGTTCAAAGCGAAACGTACCCTCAGGTGCTCCGGGCATGAACAAGTGTAGAAGCATCCCTCTATATCCGCGATCCACCTCATCGCAGCAATCGGATCCTGCGTCCTATCGAACTCAGGTGGCTTCGTGTTGCTGAACTCCCGGAACAGCAACGAGTCACCCCCCCTGTGGCCTGGCAGCGGCCACAGCTGCGGTAGCTGCAGCGGCTGCAGCTTCAGTCAATGCGGCGTACCGCTCCTCAAACGTCTCCATCAGGGTGGTCTTAATAGACCCAAACATCTCCGGGATCTCAGCCCGGATTGCCGCAGCTACCTCCTCGTGAATCATCTGACGAATCTCCTCGTCACTCACACCGCTCGAACTCGCTCCGTGGCGCGGTCTAACCATGATGTCTCTGAAATACAACATAAAACTATCAGAGACTCCATCGAGTATAATCGCAATCGATAACGCAACCCTACCCAGTCTCCGATATTCAGGGATTCTTACTTGGGTCTCCCACTGACCCGGCGTCTTCGGTAGTACGGGCCCAATACTACCGACCACACCGCATCAGCATTCATCCCAAATCTTCCTCCCCAAACCCCGGATAGTGAGTACTCTACTTCTGTTATGCACTATCTACTCGTACACTAGCAAAGCATCTCATATCGGCAAACTTCCCTAGACTAAGGCATCATAAATCAGGCCACTCTAGTCCTATCATGAATACCTAGTCTTCTAGCATGCACAACAATTCATATCATATAATATTGTAAGGTATTTTGGGGATCTTTACCGTTCGGGCGCTGCCGGATCGTACACACTGCTTCCTTCTTGCTTACCACAAAACCATTTACAAGAGTTTATGCCTTTATTTAAAAAGTTTTCCTCAAATCCTCGGTTTGAGTTCAGTTACTCCCGAAGGTGCACCCGAATCCCTCAAACCAAGGCTCTGATACCAATTGTAACAACGCAAATATTCAAACAAAATTTTCATTTTAAAAATAAAGTATTTTTAATTCAAAACAAGGCATAAATAATTTATGTGTCATGTCAAGTACATATTGTCTAAATCCCAAGATCATAAAAACATCCTTCAGTGTGTACCGATCACGCCGGCGCCTTCCCACGGTCCTCGCTAATACCTGAAACACATACATAACAACTGTAAGCATAAATGCTTAGTGAGTTCCCCAATATACAACTTACGCACATACGCCTTTCCAGGCCCTGACCTTCCAGTCCATGTGTCTCAGGGGACTTCCGTCCCTGCTGGGTAAACCTTCCGGTCCTACCCACGCCGACCTTCCGGTCCATAACATAATCGCCTTCCGGCCCATAACATACATAGCACATATAACAAATAACTTACCACATATAGCATACATATCACATATCATATCTGACCTTCCGGTCACACAGTCAAACCCTTCCGGGTACAGTATAGTGAGAAGACTCACCTCGTGAATACTGAAAGCTAGCAAATCCTGAAATCACTCGTGCTCGATCCGCCGAGCTACAAACTCCCTATAACATCATATATCTCTTATTAACACTTTTATCTTCTAAGTTAACTGACCCTAATAAGTCACACATAGGTCAACTCTGGTCAACGGTCAACGGTCAACGGTCAACGGTCAACTTGACCGGACTCGGCGAGTGCCATGGCGACTCGGCGAGTCTAGACGTCCTCCAATCCTCTAAGATTCCCCTTCTACTCGTCGAGTATCCTCCTTGACCCGACGAGTTACTCCTGGAAGAATCGCGGGGCCACCCCGACTCAACTCGCCGAGTCTGTTCATCGAACTCGGCGAGTCCATGCCATGCAACCGCTCAAACTGCTTCCTAAGGTCAGAACTACTTCGACCATTCATAGGTCTGTCCTTCCTAGACTGATCCATCACGTAAGGTCCTCATTTCGGTGCTCATGATACACCCCATGACTTATAATTCACATTTGACCTAAGGCATAAGGATTCCAATCCAAAACCTCCATCAATTCCCGAAATGCTCAGGCATGGGACATTCTGGACCTCCAAAGGTCCCAATACAGGGTTCCAATCGTTTGGGGGACTAGGGTAACATTCAATCTAGTCACAAAAGGGTTCCATAAACCCTAAATCCATAAACACATCAACATAGCAGAGTATACTCGAATTATTACCTGGATGATGTACTCTCTGTGTCCCCAATCCTCAGAACGTGGCTCCCTTGTTGTTCCCTTAGCCAAGCCCTTCTCTTCCTTGCACAACAACTCCTCCAAAATCAACAATGGCCTTTAAACTTGCTCCAGATGCGCACAATCGATCTAGGGTTCCTCTCAGAAGGCTAAAATGAACAATGACGGCCAATAAGTCCCTTTTATACGTCCCAAACCTGAACGGTTAGGGTTTTCGCTAAACAGCGCAGACTCGCCGAGTCCATATCTGGACTCGTCGAGTCCAGTCGCGAACCCGCGACCAGGTCTGCGATCCTACTCGGCGAGTCTAGGCTCCAACTCGCCGAGTCCCCTCTTAAAACACCCCAAAAACATAATTATAACATTACCTGAAATTCCGGGCTGTTACAAGAAATTCATTCTTGTGATTGTTGAAGACTTTACAAGGCTTACTTGGGTTTTCTTCCTTAGGCTGAAATACGAAACGACATCAGAGCTCATCAAGTTTATCAAAGGAATAGAAGTTCTTATCAAACTTCCAGTAAGAAGAATCCGAAGTGACAACGACTCGGAATTTGTTAATGCTTCCATTGAGAAGTTCCTCACAGAAAAAGGAATCGATCACAACTTCTCAGCTCCGTACACTCCACAACAAAATGGTGTAGTTGAAAGACGTAATAGAACACTTGTTGAAGCTGCTCGATCCATGCTCAATTACGCAAATCTCCCTCTCTATCTTTGGGTTGAAGTCGTATCCACCGCTTCCTTCACTCAAAACCGAAGCATCATCAATCGACGACTCAACATGACTCCATATGAAGCAATGAATGGTCGAAAGCCATCCATCTCATTCCTTCATATCTTCGGATGTCGATGCTTCATCAAAAACAACCATGATCAGCTTACTAAGTTTCAACCAAAAGTTGTTGAAGCAATCTTTCTAGGATACTCTTTTAAATCCAAGGCATACAGAGTTCTCAACTGAAGAAACCGTGTTGTGGAAGAAAGCTTCGACATTACCTTTGATGACAACTTTGTTCGGAATTCTGGCCCCACTCACATCACTACTCACATCATGGAGTCCGATGCTCCTCCGCCAGGATTTCCAAACTCTCAAACCATTCTTGAGGTTGACTTTGAAACTCTCTTTGGTCCGTCCGAAACAACTCTTGATTCCGAATCACGATCTCGTCCGTCTCTCATTCCAATTCCTTCTTCGGAAGCCTCAATCTCTCAAAACCTCTCTGGTCCTCCTCCTAGCCTATCTCCGTTTGATTCTGAACCGTTTCAACCTTCATAGGTTGAGGGGGAGAATAATGCAAATCCCTCTCTTGAATCAAATGTGGATGGCTTCCAAGATGCAGCTGCTGACTTCGATGACTCAAATCCTCTCAACATTGACAAAAATGAAAATTTCTTTGAATTTCCCTCTGATGATGTTGTAAACCTCTCTAGTTCTGGTTCAGAAGTGTAGGGGGAGCATCACTCCAACACTCAAATCATTAAGGGGGAGCAAATCACTTCTACTGTTGATATAGGATCCTCTGATGCACAAGAACTCCCTCGATTGCATTTCTGGACGAAAGATCATCCTCCAAACCAAGTAATTGGCAATCCCAATGTTGGTGTTCAAACTCGCTCAGCTACCAACATCCGAAACGAATGCCACTTCTCAGCTTTCATCTCCATGGTTGAACGAAAATCTATCAAGGAAGAATTAGAGCATGCTGATTGGATTACAGCCATGCAAGATGAACTGGCAGGATTTGACCGCAATGAACTCTGGACTCTTGTACCTCCTCCTCAACATCACCCTATTGTAGGGACAAGATGGGTATTTCACAACAAACTAGACGATGCATGTATTATCATCCAAAATAATGCAAGATTGGTAGCAAAAGGATTCACTCAAATTGAAGGTCTTGATTACGACGAGACATTTGTTCCTGTTGCACGACTTGAAGCTATCAGAATCTTTCTTGCTTACGCAGCTCACAAAGGTTTTAAAGTTTTTCAAATGGATGTTAAGAGTGCTTTTTTAAATGGTGAACTTGACACCGAAGTTTACCTCTAACAGCCTCCGGGTTTTATCAATCTCTCCTTTCCAAACCATTGCTACAAACTTCGGAAGGCTGTCTACGAACTCAAGCAAGCACCTCGAGCTTGGTACGATACTCTCACTGATTTTCTCAAGCGCTCGGGTTTTCAAAGGGGTATTTTGGATCCCACAATATTTCGAAGATCAAATGGCAAAGGGGTCTAAGGTACCAAGGCCGGCGCATTGGATATGTTATTCTAGTTTCAGACGACAGTTGCGAGGTGAGTTATCATCACTATACTAAGGGGTCTAAGGTACCAAGGCCGGCGCATTGGATATGTTATCCTAGCAGTGTTAGATTTTGAGTATGAGTTAGTGTTGCATGCTAGTGGTTATGCCAGTTAGGTAGACGTGTAGGACTACCTGTGATGTTATATGATTATTGCATGCTCAGTGGTTATGTTATGTGTATGTTATATGGGATGAGTTAAGGTCGTACTGCTTCGTACGGTATCCAACAAACCCTAGGAGCATTCCAATTATGCAATAAGGGAGACTCGTACTGTGGGCTCAGGAGCATTCCAGTTACGGGCTGAGGGAGACTCGTACTGTGGGCTCGTGGGTATTATAATTTGTAGGGTTGTGGACCTGTTATGTGTTGTTCTATTCAGTTTGTTATGATATGTTGTTGCTGACATGGTTATGTAGACTGTATGTGTATCGGTATTTTGGGGGTAACTCACTAAGCTTTCGGGCTTACAGTTTCAGTGTATTGTTTCAGGTACATCAGGGGACCGCGGCAAGGCGAAGGCATGATTGTACAGCTCAGCATATTATGTTAATGTTTCTGGGAATACTCTGATAAATAATATTTTGAAAACAAAGTTGTAATGTTTTGATGAACTTGACATGTTTTAAAAGTTTAAATTGGTTTGAAATTTTTGGGTGTTACATGGTGGGAGTGATGACTTGAGAGTGTTGGGGTATAGTGACGCCAACTTTCAAACTGACATAGATAATTTCCACTCCCATTTGGGCTGGGTGTTTTCCCTGAATGGAGGAGCGATTACTTGGAAAAGTTCCAAGCAGGAGACTGTAGCTGATTCAACATGCGAATCAGAGTACATAGCAACAAGCGAAGCGACAAAAGGAGCTTCATCGGAGATCTTGGAGTTGTACCAGCTATAAAGGAGCCTATGGAGATTTTTTGTGACAACGATAGTGCGGTTGCCTTAGCCAAGGAACCAATGGATCATGACAGATCCAGACACATTGACAGGAAATATCACTTCATAAGACACAAGATAAAAGAAGGACTCCTCGTGGCAAAGAGGGTATCATTAGATGAAAACCCGACAGATCCCCTCACGAAGGGACTGAGTAGGGTTAAGAATTTACACCATGCGAGGCGCATTGGGCTAAGGGGTGATATTAGTTTTAATGATTAGATAGTTTTCACAACGTGTAATAGTTGAAATGTAATTGACACTTGATGCTTAAATAAAAGCTGCTTTTTATTTACTAGTATGGTACTGTCTTGTGTCAATCATTTACTATTGTTTCATTTTTCGCGTTTTGACTTCCAGAATAATTATATTATTCAAACTATCCATAGTCTATCATACGTTGAAAGTAGGTATTGAAGCGAGACTGTCATGATTTTGGCTTGTAGATTGTCAGAAATGGTTAGACATTGCTATGACATTCATGAGTATTAATAAGGTCTGAGTATTGGATTTAACCCACGCTCACGTGTATCACTTCATGGAATTTATCTCGAGTGATCGTGAGATGATAATATCATATAATCTTCAAACCTAGATATATGAGTTGTTAACTATGTGTTGGTCGTGCATGATGAGGTTGCTGCTGCATTTCGGGCTCAGTTACCAGAGATGTTCGGGTCGATTAAGACCGACATAGTGGAGTATTTTGATGAGCGCTATGCAGCCCTTGCAAAGACAGCCGCCGCAACAACTGCATTAGCTGTATTAGCGGCAGGGGGAGGAGTTGGTAGAGGTTTTCAGTATAGGGACTTCGATAACATGAAGCCCCTTACTTTTGATGGGACGTAGGATCCCATCAAGTCTATGAGATGGATTTCAGATGTGGAGGGGTGTTTCTTCACCTGCTCATGTCCTGTTGACCAGAAGGTTGGGTGTGCTCCGAACCTTCTTAGGTCTGGGGCCAAGGACTGGTGGAGACTTGTGACTAGGTCGTACGCTGATGATCAGAGAGCTGCTGTTACTTGTGAGCAGTTCAGGGACATGTTCCGCGCCCGTTACATTCCGCGGGTTGAGTAGGAGCGATTGCCACAGGAGTTTCCAAGTTTGAGACAGGATGGGGAGTCGGTGATGGAGATCACCTGTATGTTCACTGAGCGGGCGATGTTCTGCCCAGAGTTTGCTTCCGAGCAGTCTCAGATGACCCGTTATCTGAGTATGCTCAAGACTGATATCCGACAGTTTGTATCTACCCAGTAATGTGATACTCTTCTGGATTTACAGGAGGCCACCAGACGGCGTGAGTTAGAGATTGAGCTGCAGCTGAGGGAGTAGCTGCCGGCCTCGACACAGTCGCAGTCGGCACCGAAGCGGTCTAAGACCGCTGATTTGAGGTCTGGGAGTCAGCAGAGCCGCTCTTGTGGAAAGTGCGGTAGGGTTCATTCTGGGATTTGCCGAGCCAGTAGTGGGTGCCACAGGTGTAGCAAGGAGGGGCACTATGCGAAGGATTGTTGCCAGGCCGCTCCGATACCGAGTATGAAGTTATGTTACCATTGAGATCAAGTTGGCCATTTGAAGGCCAACTGCCCGTTACTCGCCGCCAAACTGGCGCAGGCTCCAACATCGGCTACTTTGAGGATCACGGATGGGAGACCAGTCAGGGCAGAGCCTCCGAAGGCTCAGGGCCGTGCTTTCCAGCTTACAACAGAGGAGGCCAGAGCAGCACCAGATATGATCGATGGTATGTTTCTGTCCTTTATCTCGTATTCTATATCTGTTGTATGCTTATCTGTTGTACCTGTGATTAGGTACGTTTTTAGTGAACTCTTTGCCTGCTTTGGTATTATTTGACTCGGGGGCGAGTCGGTCCTTCGTATCCCAGTCATTTAGTAGGGAGTTCAGTGCGCCAGTGGGCGAGTTAGAGTGTCCGTTGCGAGTGTCTATCGTCAACGAACACGAGGTTTATGCTTCTTCAGTTTATCGAGGGTGTGACTTGGAGATTTTCGGGGTGTCCTTTCCGATAGATTTGATTCCGATCCCCATGGGGGAGGTGTACGTGATTGCGGGCATGGATTGGCAAGTGGGGGAGAACTGGTTGTATATGGCGAGGGCACCAGAGTAAGATCAGGGTTTTGTTCAGCTGTCAGGGCTCAGCAGTACATTCAGCACGGGTGTGCGGGTTATCTAGCGTATGTGGTAGATACGCGATTCAGGGATCAAATTTCGGTTTCCGATGTATCGGTGGTCATGGAGTTTGCGGATGTGTTTCCGGAGGAGTTGCCAGGGATACCTCCGGAGAGGCAGGTCGAGTTCAGGATCGACCTGGTTCCAGGTGCGGCCCCTTTCGCTAAGGCGTCGTACCGATTGGCACCACCAGAGATGCAAGAGCTGTCGTCGCAGCTACAGGAATTGTTGGGCAAGCAGTTCATCCGACCTAGCAGTTCTCCATGGGGAGCACCGATTCTTTTTGCCCGGAAGGACGGTTCGCACCGGATGTGTATTGATTACCGGGAATTGAATAAGTTAATGGTGAAGAACTGTTACCCACTCCCGAGGATAGACGATCTCTTCGATCAGTTGCAGGGCGCATCTTGGTTTTCCAAGATATACTTGAGGTCTGGGTATCATCAGGTCAAGGTCAGAGAGGAAGACATGGAGAAGACCATATTCCGAACTCATTATGGACATTACGAGTTCGTGGTGATGCCGTTTGGGCTCACCAATGTGCCTACAGTGTTCATGGACCTGATGAATCGGGACTGCAGACCGATGCTTGATCGCTCAGTCATAGTGTTTATAGATGATATCTTGGTGTATTCCAAGACCCGAGAGCAGCATGAGGAGCATCTGCGAGAGCTGTTCGGAGTTCTGAGACGAGAACGGTTGTACGCCAAGTTCTTGAAGTGTGAGTTTTGGTTGTGAGAGGTCCAGTTCCTCGGACATCTCGTTAACCAGGAGGGGATTTTGGTCGATCCGGCCAAAATTGAGGCGGTTATGCAGTGGGAGATTCCGAAATCTCCCTCAGATATTAGGAGTTTTCTGGGACTGGCAGGATACTACCGGAGGTTCATACAGGATTTCTCCAAGATTGTAGTACCCCTCACTCGCCTGACGAGGAAGGGGGTGGATTTCCGGTGGGGCCCCAAACAGCAGAGGGCGTTTGAGACCCTCCGTCAGCGTTTGTGTGAGGCACCAGTCTTGACACTCCCGGAGGGAGTTGAGGATTTTGTGGTGTTCTGTGATGCATCCGTCACAGGTTTAGGGGCAGTCCTCATGCAGAGAGGACGAGTGATAGCCTACGCATCGCGGCAGCTGAAGCCGCATGAGACGAGATACCCTACGCATGACTTGGAGCTGGGGGCGGTGGTGTTCACCCTCAAGATATGGAGACATTACCTCTTTAGGGTCCGCTGTACCATTTACACGGATCACAAGAGCTTGAGGCACATCATGGATTAGCTGAACCTGAACATGAGACAGCGCATGTGGATGGATGTAGTCAAGGACTACGATTGCGAGATCCTTTACCATCCTGGTAAAGCGAATGTGGTTGTGGATGCCTTGAGCCGCAAGTCAGCTGGCTCTTCCACCCCCGCGGTATGTATGAGGATAGCGGTGGATTCTTCGCTTGTGAGTTTGATCAGAGATGCCCAGGTAGAGGGAATGCGATCGGAGAATTGGAAGTTGGAGAGGATCAAGGGGGAGAATACCCGGTTCGTACAGGATAGTCGAGGACTTTTGACCCGATGTGGTCGGGTTTGGGTTCCGATGTCTAGTGGGGTTAGGCAGACGGTTATGGAGGAGGCTCATAAGTCTCATTTCTCTATTCACCCAGGGGCCACCAAGATGTACCGGGATTTGAGTTTGAGCTATTGGTGGTCGTGCATGAAGCGAGAAATCGCTTGGTACGTCGAGAGGTGCTTGACCTGCAGGATGGTCAAGGATGAGCATCAAAGGCCGCATGGAAAGCTGCAGCCTCTAGAGATTCCCATGTGGAAATGGGAACAGATAACGATGGATTTTATTACCAAGTTGCCGAAGACGGCGAAGGGGTTTGATGCTATATGAGTCATCGTGGATCGATTGACCAAGAGAGCCCATTTCTTGGCTATACGGGAGAGCTCATCAGCCGAGAAATTGGCCGAAGTGTACGTTAGCGAGATCGTGTCTCGCCATGGGGGTCCCGTTTCCATTGTCTCTGACCGGGATTTCAGGTTTACCTCCTGTTTCTGGCAAAGTTTCACGAGGAGTTGGGCACGCGGTTGCACTTCAGCACAACATTCCACCCGCAGACAGACAGCCAGAGTGAGCGGACTATTCAGACCCTTGAGGACATGTTGAGGGCGTGTGTCATTGATTTCGGTGGGAGTTGGGATTCTCACCTACCGCTTGCGGAGTTCGCCTACAACAACAACTATCATTCTAGCCTTGGCGCCCCTCCATTAGAGCTGTTGTACGGGCGGAGATGTCACACCCTTGTTTGTTGGGGGGAGGTTGGCCACTGGGTGATGGTTAGGACGGAGGTGATCTTGTAGACTACCGAGAAGATTCAACAGATTAGGCAGCGGCTGCAAACCGCTCAGAGTCGGCAGAAGAGTTACGCCGACCGGCGCCGCTCCGAGATAGAGTTTTAGGTCGGTGACATGGTACTCCTGAAGGTCTCTCCCTGGAAATGCATGATCCGCTTCAGGAAGAAGGGAAAATTGGGTCCCTGATATATTAGGTTGTTCAAGATCATTGCCAGGGTTGGCAAGGTAGCTTACAGGCTAGAGCTGCCGGAGGAGCTTAGTCGGATACACAACACTTTCCACGTTTCGCAGCTGCGAAAGTGCAATACGGATCAAGAGGAGGTGGTATCGCTGGATGATATTCAGGTTGATGAACGCCTGAATTACGTAGAGAGGCATGTGGCCATACTGGAGAAGAAAATGAAGATTATGAGGAATAAGGAGATACCCTTGGTGAAAGTACAGTGGGAGCATCGGAGGGGGTCTGAGTGGACGTGGGAGACGAAGGCTGAAATGCAGGAGCACTACCCGAAGTTATTCGTTGTAGCAGACTCGAGGACGAAGTCTAGTTCAAGTAGGGGAGAATTGTAACGCCCTAATTTTCAGGTATTGATTTAATTTGTGAGTTTCTTGATTTCAAGGGCTACTCGACGAGTTGAGTGCCCTACTCGTCGAGTAGCAGCGAGTTGGTCCACGTATTTTAATGACCTACTTGCCGAGTCCAAGAAGGGACTCGACGAGTAGGAGCTGGTAGATGAAACCCTAAATCTCGGGGTTTTGCACCCTATTTAAAGGATCATTGGTCTCCCCTAGCCTCCCCTTTACTGCCCCTTGTCCCTCTCAAACCCTAAATCGTGTGTGTGTGTTCTTTTGGTGAGTGTAAGCTTGGAGGAGGAACTTTGGAGAAGGAAGCACTTGGGGAAGCAAGGAAGTCAAGGCTAAGAACTCGTGGGGAGCTAAGAGATTCATCAGTTGTCACTCTCTGGAAGGTATTAAGTTGTTCCTTTAGCTCATCTCTCTTTTAACCTCCTTTGGATGGATTTTATGAAAGGCTTCCCCATGGTTAAGCTATGATCTGGAGTTGTAACTTCAGATCTAGACTCCCTTTGACCTCTAGATCCATAAAGTCATCAGCCTTGCCTAGTAGGATCCTTCCCTCAAGTGTGGGACTTCATTGCAAGCTTAGTTTTGCCATTTAAGGGTCTTAAAGCTTTGCATGCACGCAAAGTTTGCGACTTTACGTGATAAACATGCCATAGAAGCTTGGATCTGTAATCTGGAACCTTGCCATGGCTTAAAAAGCGTCTGCATGGATGAAGGTCTGCAAGGACTCAGCGAGTTGGAGGAACAACTTGGCGAGCCCATTGATGATGGCCATGAACTGGACGAGTTGGATGAACAACTCGGCGATTCCATTGAAGATTGCCTTCAACTCGGCGAGTCGGCTAGGGTTTCTCCCAATTATTGGACACGTATGAACTCGGCGAGTTAAAAGGGAACTCGACGAGCCAATCAAGGATTTCACGACTTTTCGAGTTCAGGAAGGACTCGACGAGTCAGTGAACTGCACTCGACGAGTTGAGTCAACATGGATTGTTGACTTTGACTGTGGACTTTGACTTGGACCAAGGGTTGACCAGTTGACTTTATGAGGGTATTATGGTAATTTGTAGATTTATGAAAAAGGATTTTATGGTAACTATAGGTGGTGGAGTTCGTCTTGGAGATCCGGGAGTTGAGCTTTCTAGTTTCAGACGACAATTGCGAGGTGAGTTATCATCACTATACTAAGGGGTCTAAGGCACCAAGCCCGGCCCAATGGATATCTTATCCTAGCAGTGTTAGATGTTGAGTATGAGTTAGTGTTTCATGTTAGTGGTTATGCCAGTTAGGTAGACCTGTAGGACTACCTGTGATATTATATGATTATTGCATGCTCAATGGTTATGTTATGTGTATGTTATATGGGATGGGTTGAGGTTGTACTGCTTCGTACGGTAGCCAAAAAACCCTAGGAGCATTCCAATTATGCAATAAGGGAGACTCGTACTGTGGGCTCGGGAGCATTCCAGTTACGGGCTGAGGGAGACTTGTACTTTGGGCTCGTGGGTATTACAATTTGTAGGGTTGTGGACCTATTATGTGTTGTTCTGTTCAGTTTGTTATGATATGTTGTTGTTGACATGGTTATGTAGACTGTATGTGTATCGGTATTTTGGGGGTAACTCACTAAGGCTGCGTTTGTTTTTTTTAAAAAACTCTTCTAACCTCTTAGTGCTGCGTGGCGCAGCACACGCGCAGCACTTTTAGGTTCGCAGCAGTTTGTTTTTTTGCAGACTTTGGGTTCAAAAACCTCTTCCCGTCCTCTTCCCCACGCAGCAGTGGACTTATCTCTTCTAACTACTTCTAACCTCATCTAAAGAAAACACTCTTTGCCCTAAACAAAAAAAAACGTCGCTGCCTTCTCGTTCTTTCTCCTTCTTCTTCTCGGCAGCCAACTATCGATCCAGAGGTGGTCCGACTCGACTCCAGCCTCCGCTGCCACCCCATCGCCGGTCGCCTTCGCCGTTCTCTTCTGCAACGCCGGTCGCCGCCGCTGCTTGCTGCTGCCATCGTGCTGCCCTCGATTCATCAGGTAACATTTTTTTTTCTGAGTACCAATTATATGAAATTGAGTACCGATTGTATGAAATTGAGTACAAATTCTGTGATTTCTTATGCATTTGAGTACCGATTCTTTGAATTTGAGGACCAATTTTCCGATTTCTTGCTGCCCTCGGTTTCAAGATCAGTTTTTTTTTCTTCTAGTTTCTTATTGTTTTGAGTACCGATTGTATGAAATTGAGTACAAATTCTGTGATTTCTTATGCATTTGAGTACCGATTCTTTGAATTTGAGGACCAATTTTTTGATTTCTTGCTGCCCTCGGTTTCAAGATCAGTTTTTTTTTCTTCTGATTTCTTATGTATTTGAGTACCTATTGTATGAATTTGAGTACCAATTTTCTGATTTCTTATGCATTTGAGTATCAATTGTATGAATTTGAGTACCAATTTTTTGATTTGAGTTAGGATTTTGTTGCTGAGATGTTACAACCTTTGTTAAAATCTTTGTTGAATGTAAAATTTATGATATATTGTTCTTTAAACAGATTTTTTGCTGAAATTTATATTTGTTGAATGTTGAATGTTGATTTATGCTGATATCATAAACTTATATGTAAGTTTCCATGTTGAAATCATAATATTTGCTTATATGGTTTTTTTTGTTCATTCATGATGTATTGTTGTTGAATATGCTAAACTTATTTGTTGATTATGTTGGAATATGATTAATCTTTGTAGCTAAAGTATGTATTTTATATATTTTTTTTGTTATTAGCAATGGGAGATAAACATACATGGACCAATGAGCAAACAAAATGCTTATTGCAAACTTGTATTGAAGAAGTGCAAACCGTGGGTAGAAAAGGTTTGAGTTTGCACAAACAATCATGGCACAAGTTAGGAACAACTATTAAGGAAAAGTATGGCGTGGATTTGAATCAACGACAATTAAAAAACGCCTATGATAACCTTAAAGCCAAATACACAGGATGGTTATACTTAAAAAACAAAACTGGAAACCTTTACAACCCACAAACAAATACTTTTAACTTAACAAATGAGGAGTGGGAGGACTTTAAAAAGGTATACATACATATATATATATATATATATATATATATATATATATATATACACACACACACACACACACATTTATATGTATTTTGTTATATTATTATCTTATGTTACATTGATTGCGTTTAGGGACATCCGAAAGCCGCTTCTTTGAAAACCGTCCCATTATTGTTTCCAGAGCTTTGTGCAGAACTCTTTGATGGAAGCAGTGCATCTGGTAATCTCAGCTATGCCACATCCCAAACACCATCGGGATCATCTTCTTTCCATGGCGCACCATTATAGCTTTTGGACGCCCCTTCCATTAACATAGATGAAGATGATTTTTTTTCCAATCATACAAGTGAACATTTTACTCAAACTCCACCTTCTGCTGCTTCACCTTCTGCTGATTCACCTTATGCTGCTTCACCTTCTGGTAACCCCAACAAAAGGGCTAAACCCTCAACTCCTAGACCTCGAGCTCCTAGTGCCTCACCTGATCCACCTTCTTGTGCCTCGCCTAAAGCTTCTATTACTGCTGATGATTTAGCACTGGAGATGCAAAAAGCTCTACGCCATTTGACTCAAGGGCCAACAATTCCCCAGTGTTTAGAGAAGCTTGAGTTGCTCGAGTTAGACCCAATAGACCCTATACGATTTGCTGCGTATCACATTTTTGGAGGGACCATGAATATTAGAGAGATGTGGGTAAATTTGCCTAATGATCCACAAATATTAAGAGGATGGATCGAGATGACAGCTACAAGTTTAGGAGTTTTAAAGGATGGAAAGATTGTTCGTTAAGTTTATATGTTATTTGGTTATTTGCTACTTGGGATTTATGATATGTTTTGGTACTTGAATGTTATTTGGTTATTTGGTACTTGAATGTTATTTGGTTATTTGTTACTTGGGATTTATGATATGTTTTTTGGTACTTGAAATTTATGTTATATTTTTTTGGTACTTGAAATTTATGTTATATTTTTTTGGTACTTGAGATTTATGTTATTATCTTATGTTATATTATTATCTTATGTTATTATTATTATCTTATGTTATTATCTTATGTTATATTATTATCTTATGTTATTATATGTTTTCTTGATTAATAGGTTTGTAATGGATCACGACAAAAAGATACTACTCATAATTCTTATGTATTTGTACGTCCGCTACTTTTGGAAGAGGGGTGTCAAACGAGTGCGGGACAACGATTCGGAAATGACAGGACATGAATTTACGTTAGAGTTACTTCACCGTAATCCTCTACAATGTCTTGAAGTGCTACGCATGTCTCGTGAATCATTTGTCCGGCTATGTGCTCATTTTAGAGTAAACTACGCGTTAAAGGATAGCAAACATGTGTCGGTTGAGGAGAAGATGGCTATGTTTTTGATGATGATCGGTCATAACCAACGTTATGTGATTATCAAGCGGAGATTTCAACACTCAAAGCAAACAATTCATAAGTTTTTTCATGAAGTGTTGGACAAAATGTTGCTTTTCGCACATGACATTATAGTACCAACATCTTTTAATCCGAATCCAAACATTCCGGGACATAATAGGAGGCTACGGCGGGTGTTAAAGGGAGCAGTTGGTGCACTTGATGGCACTTTGATACATGCTGTTGTCCCTGCAAACAAACAGGATTTATATAGAAGTAGGGGAAAAGGCGATTGTTACCAAAACGTATTGGCAATATGTGACTTTAACATGATGTTTACGTTTGTTGTTGCCGGTTGGGAAGGGATAGCACACGATTCTAGAATTTTATCAGAAGCATTAGCAAATCCACATGCACCATTCCCGCTTCCACCTCCAGGTAAATTTATGGTTATTTAAATAGTTTTATCTTTATTTGAAAATAAATGACTTTTTTTTTGTTTTTTTACAGATAAATATTATCTTTGTGATGCCGCCTATGCAAACATTCGAGGTTTTATGGCACCGTACCGTAATGTTAGGTATTGGCTTGGAGATTTCCGTCGAAGACGTGCATTAACGAATAAAGAAAAATTTAACCATGGACACGCAAAACTTCGGAATGTCATTGAGCGTGCTTTTGGTGTCTTGAAAGCACGATTCCCTATACTGAAGAGGATGGCACCATTCTCGTTGGTTACACAACGAAACATTACCCTAGCATGTTTTGCGCTTCATAATTTTATAAGAAGAGAGAGACTACGTGATGAGTTTTTTGCACGATATGATGAACCAAATGTCTCGGTTCGGAATAACAATACGGTCGTTGATAATGATGAAGATGAGATTCCAACACATGGTACTGCTGCGGACCGTGAATATATGAGCCAGTTACGGGATGAAATTGCCGAACAATTGATGCAAAATATGGAATGAAAATTATTAAAGTTTGGTTGTATGAATTTTATTTAAAAATGTTATTTTAAGACTAATTTCGTTGTTTGAATTTTATTTCAATGTTTTAAGACTACAATTATTAAATTTTTGGTATTAACAAACTATTTTTCGGTTTATTAAATTACTTTATTTTAAATTTTTTAATATCTGCAGCAGTCTGCAGACGTTAAAAAAACAAACATGCTTCTCATTACAGTCTGCAGCACTTTGGTCCACCTCTTCTGCTGCAGAGGGCTGCAGAGGTGGTCCGCAGACTTCAGACAGATTCACTTCGGAAAAACAAATAGCACCTAAGCTTTCGGGCTTACAGTTTCAGTGTATTGTTTCAGGTACATCAGGGGACCGCGGCAAGGCGAAGGCATGATTGTACAACTCAGCATATTATGTTAATGTTTCTGGGAATACCCTGATAAATAATATTTTGAAAACAAAGTTGTAATGTTTTGATGAACTTGACATGTTTTAAAAGTTTAAATTGGTTTGAAATTTTTAGGTGTTACATGGTGGGAGTGATGACTTGAGAGTGTTGGGGTATAGTGATGCCAACTTTCAAACCGACATAGATAATTTCTGCTCCCAATCGGTCTGGGTGTTTTCCCTGAATGGTGGAGCGATTACTTGGAAAAGTTCCAAGTAGGAGACTGTAGTTGATTCAACATGCGAATCAGAGTACATAGCAGCAAGCGAAGCGACAAAAGAGACGATATGGCTGAAGAAGTTCATCGGAGATCTTGGAGTTGTACCAGCTATAAAGGAGCCTGTGGAGATTTTTTGTGACAACGATAGTGCGGTTGCCTTAGCCAAGGAACCAATGGATCATGACAGGTCTAGACACATTGACAGGAAATATCACTTCATAAGACACAAGATAGAAGAAGGACTCCTCGTGGAAAAGAGGGTATTATTAGATGAAAACCCGACAGATCCCCTCACGAAGGGACTGAGTAGGGTTAAGCATTTACAACATGCGAGGCACATTGGGCTGAGGGATGATATTAGTTTTAATGATTAGATAGCTTTCACAACGTGTAATAGTTGAAATGTAATTGACACTTGATGCTTAAATAAAAGCTGCTTTTTATTTACTAGTATGGTACTGTCTTGTGTCAATCATTTACTATTGTTTCATTTTTCGCGTTTTGACTTCCAGAATAATTATATTATTCAAACTATCCATAGTCTATCATACGTTGAAAGTAGGTATTGAAGCGAGACTGTCATGATTTTGGCTTGTAGATTGTCAGAAATGGTTAGACATTGCTATGACATTCATGAGTATTAATAAGGTCTGAGTATTGGATTTAACCCACGCTCACGTGTATCACTTCATGGAATTTATCTCGAGTGATCGTGAGATGATAATATCATATAATCTTCAAACCTAGATATATGAGTTGTTAACTATGTGTTGGTCGTACATTGATAGTACGAAAATGCATCGGTAACTCGATGTTATAAAACGTGTTGTTGTGTATGGTTCAGTAAATAGTTAGTACAAGCATATATTGTCAAAGTTTATCTGTTCCTTTTATTCCTTGGTGGATTAAAAGTGAAATCTTGGGCCCCTCGATGATTTTTTTTGACTTATGTGTCGGGCCCGGTCAGAACTAAATTGATGTGTTCGATTAAGTTCTATGTCAAACGAATCATAAATCGGGAACAAAAAATTGCTGGACAATAAGATTGACTGTGTTCCATGTGTTTGTATGGCCGATATCTTGAGAACAGATGATTCTCTAATCACTTATCTAAAATGGTACGTCTAAGTTCGACAAAGGCATTTAAGAGCCACGATTGCTAGTCGGATCCTGAAGTTATACTTACAACTATAGTTATTAGACTTATCCAAGTAGGAGACTGTTGGATAAGGTGTCTAAATCCATAACTATATTTGGTATGTACTTGACCCGAGAGTAGCATGGTCCATTTGGGTTGCACTTCGCCAGGACAATTTGAAGGATGGACTTTTGAGAAGAGGATAATTATGATTTATTAATATATTATAAGTTCTAATATATTAATATGAAATCATATTATTTAATTAGTATTGATCAATAATTAATTTGGAATTAGTTTTGTGATCAAAAGAGACTATTTAAATATAAGGGGTTAATTTGGTAAATCGTTCATTCTTATAAAGTGGGCAAATCATCCATAGTTCTTTATGTTGGGCTAAACCCATGTGGTGACCCATGGATACTCCATGGAGGTTTTAACCCATGGAGCATGAGGGATATGGAAGGTCATTAGGGTTTACATGGTGTAACCTTAGTTTGCCATACTATATAAGAGACCCTAAGGCTACCAAAATTGGCACCTAAGTGATCTTAGAAGAGTGCTATCCGATTTTGTGAAGCAAGGAATTCTCTCTCTCTATTTCTTCCATTTGTTGGTGTTGATTTGTGGTTCCATTTAAGGCATTCACATTATTAGTGCTAGGCTCTTAAATCCTCAAGGTTTTCAACTACACTAAAAGGTATGTCATTTAACTAGAATTTTGTAGTATAGATACTACATTGTATGCTAGTTAGGATGATGCTTTGGAATTTTAAAAGTTTGCATGTATATTAGAGAAAATATAGATCCAAAGCATCTAGGGTTGCATGTACACCATAGGAGTGTTAGAATCCTGAAAACCCATCAACGGTTTGGCCCCAATTTGGAAAGTTGGGCCATATGTTGGGCTTTGGTTCATAGTTTGAATTTTGGGCCTTTGGATTGGGCCTTGATTTTGAATCAAGCTAAGATGGGGTAAAGTAGTCTTTTACCCCACGCATGGACTTATTGTATGTGTTGGAACCCAATTATTAATTGGGTGTTGTTTTGTTGTTGACAGTTCGAGAACCTGTCATCCAGCAGCTATGTTTTTGTCCGCGGGATTTCAGCAGTGTGAGGTGAGTTACCTTCCAGTAGAAGTGGGTCGAAGGCACCAATGTCGGCCCACAAGTAATTGATTATAGTAGAGATGATTGTCTTTGTGATAATTGTCTGGTATGCCACTATCTGTTATGCTATTTGTGCTAATATGCTATGACATAATGTGACGGTGGTAGGAAGGGGACTACTCCTCGGATCCAGTTAAGATAAACTAGCAGGGTAGGTCGGGCACCCAGATATGCCTGACTGTATGCTGTGATATGTTATTATGTGGTAGTGGTAAGGGGTGAAATAGTCCTTGTAACTGGCTGAATTAAACTGAAGGGTAGGTCGGGTACCCAAATATGCCTGACAGGGTAGGTCGAGCACCCAAATATGCTTAATAGGGGTAGGTCGGGCACCCCGGTATGCCTGAAAAGGGTAGGTTGAGCACCCAGATATGCTCAGCTAGGTAGGCCGGGCACCTAGATATGCTTGGAAGTATGTTTATTGTATTGTATGTGGTATGATGGTGGAACTCACTAAGCTTCGTGCTTACGGTTTTCAGTTTTGGTTACAGGTACTTCGTTTTAAAAGGAAAGGAGTCGGCGATTGCAGTGCATCACACTATGTTTTTCGCACATGAGATATTTGGGATTACACTATGATATTGTTTTATGATAACATGTTTTGATTATTTCTTTGGTTTTGACATGGGATGTTATTATTGATGTTTTCTTATACTGTTGGTTTTATAATAACTTAATTCAAAATGAAAATTTTGGTCTTGAATTTTAGGATGTTACAAGAAGTACGTTGGGCGTATGCAATCAGTGCCAAAACCCTATTTTCGTGGGTGAGCCATATTTAAGCTCCTTAACAACCTCCCCCCCCCCCAACCCACTCCATTCTCAGCCTTCACCCCTCCAACAACCCTACCATGAAACCCTAAACCTAGTTGAGCCTTGTGTGCTAAAAGAAGGTGTTTTTGAGTGCTTTGGAGTATGCATGGTGCACCTTGGAGAAGAAGGAAGTTCTTGAAGAAGTTTGGTTGCATTGGATCTTGTAGATCTAGAATTTGTTCACCTTGATCTCTTCTAAAGGTATAAAGTTTGAATCTTGATGATGCATTTGTTAGATCAAACTAGTTTTGGATGTTATGAGATTTTGGTCATTTTAGTGCATAAAGTTTAGTTCTTTAAAGTTGTGACCTTGTTATGGATAAAGTTGGAAACTTTATCCATCTAAACATCATTTTGATTCAGATCTGAAAGTTGGAGACTTGTACTTAATGGATTAAGTTGAAAAAGATGAACTTTTAGGTCCTTTTGAGACTTAATGACTAGATCTTGTTTGTTGGGACCATTCTAATGGATAAAGTTAGAAACTTTATCCATTTTAAAGTTATTATGAACTATAAAAATGTGATCTTGGCCCTTCTATCCCTTTCATGCAAGAGTTGTGATGTCTTCTTCAGTTAAGAACTTAGGGTTTTGGACATTAAGCACTTTATAGCCATGCAAAGCCATAGAGTTAGAAACTTTATGACTTAGGACATCATTTTGGGCTTGGATCTACGTTTTGGATGTAAGAACTTAATGGAATAAGCTCTTAATGGTGTTTTGGGACTGGGCTGCATACGTTGGGTGTACCTGGTGGTACGTTGTGCGCACGCGATTAGCACCATGATTTTGGTCAACATCAGAGTATGTTGGGCGTAATCTCTTGGCACGTAGCGCGTACTCCACTGGGAAGAGATATTGATTTTTGGAACTTGACCAATTGAATTTGACTTTGACAAAGTTTCACCAAGTTGGACCTTAAGGGTATTTAGGGGAGTTTGATTATGTTTGGTCTTTTGGTTGGAGTAGGTGTTGGTTTGAGAGCTGGGATTCGGAGTCGGGACCTCATCAACTTTTGTCCGGTTTGCGAGGTGAGTCTTCCTCACTATACTTTTGGGTCGAAGGCACCAAGGCTGGCCCACTGGGTTGTATCCTGATTTATCGCATGTTGGTATTCTGTAGTGATTTTTTAGATCTTTATCCTGGTATATAAGATTAGGCTATGCTTAGTGATCTGCAAGATCTGTCTAATTGTCTGTTGACTGGTTATATGTTTAGTTGTGTATATGTCGTTGTGATGTGAGTGGGTTGAGATTGTACTGCTTTGTGCTGTAAGTCAACAAACCCGATAATGTTTATATTGATATGTTGTTATGGTTTATTGGGCTTATATATGTTTTGGATATGTTGACATGTAGTGTGTGGTTGGGTTGAGGCGGTCCTGCTATGTGCTGAAGGCCAAGAGACCCAGGGTGTTCCAGATAGATTGCATTCCTGAGGGGCATACCCGTCAGGCCGAAGGCCCGGATAACATTCGAGACAGGCCGAAGGCCTGATGAGGCGTACCAGTCATGCTGAAGGTTCTGTGAGCGTACCAGATAGACTGTAGTCCAGTGGGGCCTTCCAGTCAGGCTGAAGGCTCTATGAGCATACCAGGTGGACTGTAGGTCGGTGGGGAGTTCCAGTCAGGCTGAAGGTTGTGTATGCATGTTGTTGTTTGCTAGGTTATTTGTTTGTGTGGTGGTATTTAGGGAGAACTTTCGAAGCTTCATGCTTATATTTTGGTTTATGGTTTTAGGTACGTCAGTGGACAGTGGCAGGGCGAAGGCATGACCGTACACATCCTTGGTTTTACAACTGATTCGATCTTGGGAGACTATGATTTTAAATAACGTTTTGGAAATAATAGTTTGTAAACACTTTTATTAATAAATGGGTCACTTTTAAAAGGTTTAAATTTGTTGAAATTTTTGGGCTGTTACAATGACTTAATGAGTTAAGTCGAATCCTCCGATACCAAAGGTTCCAAAGTCCAGATCTGATCATATCTAATGCCCAAATGGATAATGTTTCCACCTTTATCCCTTGATACCTACCAAGAGGTATAGATCTCAAGTATTATATCTAAGAAGGCTAAAATGGCAATGACTTAATCAAGAAGCACTTAATCCCTTAAGTCTCAAGCCCAACTGCTTCAGAAGAGCTTATAACACTAAAACAATCCTAAAGTTTGATGCTTTTTAGACTTTCCTGTCCAATGCAAGTCTTGGACTCAATTTAGGTCAAAATTGGGGTTTTATAACCAAGATCTTATTCATGGCTCAAACAAACCACCAAAATTCAAATCCAAACCATAAACTGCTTCAAATGATCCAGAGAATCATATAGTTGCAACCTTTAAGAAGCCTCACCATCCCAACCAACAAGACACAAGAAGAAAGTGGGAAAAAATGAAAGATCTAGCACTCTATAATAAAAAAAGGTGGAGCCTTGAACACTTACAAGGGTCCAGAACCGAGCTAGGAAGAGCGATAGGGGCTCTCTTGTCGATCCTTCGCTTACTCCTTCTTGCTTCTTCCTTCACGACCTCTCAAAACCCTCAAGCAAACTTCAACAATGGAGGAAAAGAGTTAGGGTTTCCGTCTTAATAAAAGAGGGCGGTGGAGGCTGAGGGTGAGCAAACCCTAGCCTCCTCATTCCTTTAAATAAGGTGCAAACCCAAAAATTTTGGGTTTAAAACATCAGCATCGCCACATCGTGACATTCCTTGCCATGTCGTGGCAAGTCAAAAGACTCGCGACTAGAAATTGCTTCGCCACACTGTGGCCATCTCTCGCACGTTGTGGCGACTTACCAAAAATTATACTTTAAGTTAAAATAAAGCATATCTTAAAATCGGATGTTACACATATCTACACCCGCAATCTATATGATTGTTGATTCATATATATATATATATATATATATATATATATATATATATATATATATATATATATATATATATATATATTATACATACTTATAAAGCTAGCATTTGTTTCTTGAATCTCATGCATTTGAAACCCCCATAAAAATTTGCCAACACCTCATACATTTGAAACCCCCACACCCTTTCACCTTCAAAGTAATGAATCTCATTCTTTTGAAACTTCCAAGACTATTCAACTTATAGGATTTAATTTGACTTTTGAAATTCCCTTCACACAAATGTAGTTAGCCTATAAATACTTACTTCTATAGAAACAAATATCCTAAACGAAAACAAAATACCTCTTTTGTCTAATCAGTGATATTTTGTTCTCTGTGTTTGGTGTAAATGAAAGTCTTATGTTGTCAATATAATATTGAAGTTCAATAATCTATAATAAGCAAGATATGCATTTTGTGTTTTTAATCAAAACAATTGGTTTTTTTGTTGGTTTACTCACATATTGTATTTTTAATCGTGAACAAAAGTAGCTCTTGGGTTTGAGAACTTTCTTACATCTATTTTAAAAATTGACACATGCAATAATTTATTGATCATATAGGTACGCGCAATTATTTTTTGAAAGGCAAAGCTCTATATCATCCATTTCTTATAAGTTTATATTATTGGGGGTAAAATTGAATTGGTGAATGGAGTAATCAAGACTGAGGATTTAACTTCAAGTTTTATGATTCTAACTCTGCTTGAAGTGTGATATGCCTAATTTGTTGAACTTATTTATAAACACTATGAGATTTAATGGATATTTAAGTTGAAGATTACCTCACATTTTGAACATATGCAAGTTTTTGTGTTGAAGTTCATATTGAGATGTAGAAATTGACTTTAATGAGCTGATGAGTTTATTGCTTTATGAGGAAATTTATAGTTTTAATAAGATGATGCATTGATGTTTTTAAAGATGATACCATAAACTTTACCATTTACCCTTGTTAATTGTTGTAGGTTTGTTGTACAAGTTGTATCTCTTGGTTTTTAATTCTATTATTGTTATCCATTCACATGTTTCATATTCTTGAAAATGATCAATGCAATGATTTTCTTAAATCAACATTAACAGAATAAGGAGTCAAACACATTAACTTACAAAAAATTCTTAATAATTAATAATAGAAATGATATAAATATAAAACAAACACCTAATAAGAAATATCAATGCCAAGATTGTTAAAATGTGTATTTTTTTAGTTATTCACTAATCTTAGTTTTTATTTTATAATAAATGTCATATTAATGCAAAATATTCATTTGAAAGTTACACAAACTCTTGATCTTTCAAGTAATTAACCAAACATACTTGGTTTTTTTAACTTAATTAAATCATTCTGTAACACCCAAAGTCTTGAAAGTCCAGAAAGTAAAGGAAATCCTAGATTTAAGGGGGACTCGGCGAGTCCAAGGATGAACTCGGCGAGTCGGAGCGGGATCCGGGTCGAGGAGTAAGTGACCAACTCGGCGAGTCGGCCAAGTGGACTCGGCGAGTCTGGTCTGTGCGAGGAAAACCCTAAATCCGGGGCTTGGAGCCTATTTAAACGTCTCAATCTTCTTC